>NW_018250538.1:74861-80108 GCF_001263595.1 Phalaenopsis equestris | reverse complement strand
TATATATATATATATGTTGCAGTGTACTACGTATCAAAGTGGATTAAGCAATTGCCTTACCTCGATGTAATGCTTTGAGTGTTTCAAAAATTTTAATCAAAAATATTTTTACAAGATATGAAATGCCGAGAGTAATCATTACAAATGGAGGATCTCATTTTAGGAATAAAGGAATTGAAAAATTGGTTAAAAAGTATGTTATTATACATAGGATTGCAATTGTTTATCATCCACAGACTAATGGTCTAGCAAAAGTATCTAATTGTGAAATTAAAAGAATTTTGGAAAAAACTGTTTATCTTAATAAAATGGATTATTCTGCTTGATTAGATATTGCATTATAGGCTTATAGGACAGCTTATAAATTACCAATAGGAATGTCCCCATATAGATTAATTTTTTGGAAGACTTATCACTTACCGGTAGAATTGGAACATAAAGCTTGTTGGGTTATTAATGAGTTTAATTTTAATTTAAAACTACTCGTGAGAAAACAATGTTGCAACTAGAGCTTGAAGAAAATAGGAATGAATATTATGAAAATGTTAGAATATATAAGGAGAAAATGAAAAAAGGGCATGATCAAAAGATAATAAAAAAGGAATTTGAGTCTGGACAAGAAGTTTAATTATATAATACAAGTTTGAAATTATTTCGTAGAAAACTATGTCTAGGCGGACAGGGCCATTCGCTGTTGTAAATTTTTTTCCTTATAGATTTATTAATATTGCAGATCAAAAAACTAGAAAGATATTTAAAGTAAATAGGCGAAGACTGAAACCATATTTTGATGGTCAAAGACCAAATTTTAAAGAGACTGTAATATTAGGTTACCTAAAGTAAGAACTGGGAATGTCGGACAAATGACATTAAACTAAGTGCTTTGTGGGAGGTAACCCACAGTTATCTTGGTTAGTGATGCGAATATGTTTTTATAAGTAATATTATATATATCAATAATTATGCTTTCTTTATGATTTTAGTGTACTTGGGAAACTTTTATTTTAATAAAATACATTAAAACATCTTCAATTACTGAATTATATGGAAGATTTAAGAGTTAATTAGATCATAAGAAAAATAGTGCGGAAATCTGAACTAGCGCCAGAGGCACTATTTTACAAAAAGATGGCGCCAGAAGCGCCGCGGTTACCGAGATGGTTTTGAAAGATTATAAAGTAGGTTTTGATAGTTTTTCTTCTTAGTGACTCCTAAAATCTATATTTTGAAGTTATTTAAGTCTGTAAAACGAAAGGGAAGTCACCATTTTCGGATCTTATGACTTTTAACTCTAAAGAAACTTATAGATATGGGATTCCCAATCGAAGAAAGCTCATTAGTTTTGATGCACAAAATATATATGAGCAAGTTCTTATGAAGAAGAGATTAATCAAGGAAGGAGGATTTGTGAATCGAGGTTTAACACACCAAGTATTGAGTGGAGGAGAATATTGTAAAGAGACGCTGAGAAGTGTTATGCTATACCACTGCTGCAGTAGTCATTCCTATGGTTGTTGACCTCATTTTTGGTTGAGGTCTAGTTTCCTCCTTAGTAGCCTAGGGTCTAGCCATAAGACTATTCTTTTGATTATTCATAGAGGACTAGAAAGGAACCCTCTCTATTAGAAATTCTAAACTCTTCTTTGCTCAAATTGAAGTTCCACATGTTGATCCTAACCTCTAGCACTTAGTAGGTATGGTCAATATGAGGGAGCTCAAGAGTAGTTTCCTATAAGATGGTCAAGCCTTAGTAATAACCCTGGGTGGTCTTGTCTTTCTTAGGCTAGCTTATACACACCGCACTTTCTCACACACCCCAAACCCTAGGACCCCTTTATTTAGTCTCCTGACTCCTTTTAGAAAGCAAATATGGATGGACCCAAACCCCTAGCCCTTGGCTAAAAGGATTTGGATCATTATATTGAGCATCCAAAATGAGTCCTCATATGGCTCCTATTGGTTTTACATGACTTCATGGCTTACTTACCCATCTTAGCTCAAGATCATAAAATTACCAAAATACCCCTACAACCCTAATTTTTGCAAAAATTCCCAATATTGGCCAAAACACTCGAATTTGTCCAAAAGTCATTTCAAATCATCCCCCACTATCCAAATTCACCAAAATATCAAAATCTCCAAAATTGCCGAAATTACCAAAATGTCCCTCATGACCCAAAATTTTCAAAAACTCCCAAAATTCCAAAATCATTCGAATCATTCCCAATTTCAATTTTGAACAATAACATTAACAAAATTTGACCAAATAGATCTACTTTGATCAAAAGCCCCAACTTGCCCTTAAAGGTCAAAATTCCCCAAATTAGCCTCAATCTTTGCCTAATTGACCCCAATCTTGTCCAATTTCAATTCCAAATCAAAATTCAATATGCCTAATCCTAATCTAAACAAATATAAAGCCTACTTTGGTCCAATTGTAAGTCGAGTTCCAACCCAAATCAAAAAGCCCCAATTTTGACCTTATGTCCAAAATCCCCAAAATTGACTTTTCAATTCAATTCAAAATCACTTGAAATCATTTCAAAACAATTCATGACATCTACCTATGACATCTATCATGACATCTACCTACACCAAATTAAACATTTAATTAACCAAAATTTTGGCCCAAATTCACCCTAATATCAGAAGCCCAAGCCCACCACACTTAATTCCAAAAGCCCAAATCCAATACTCACATGGCATGAAATTTCTTACCGTCAACCATTAATCAAAATCATTCCCTAAGTTTTAAATCCATGATCAAATCATTACATTTTATGCCTCATGAAAAACTCTTCAAAAATACACCATAAAATCCAAAAGTCCCTTTTCCTGCAAATGACCAAGCAAAGGACAAGGCATGAAGCCATCCCTAAGCCACATGCAAGCCATGTGAGTCATGCTCATATCACCATGCTATTTTGGGCAAAAGGAGGTGCCTCTTTTATGGTCCCCTCACCCACGATTAACCACTAACATTATTCACTTAAGCACACCATTAGCCCTAATCCACTTGGATGGGGACTTAACATGCTAACGTAGCTGAACCACCTGATTTTCTTCAGCACCTAAACCTTCTTTTATGAGTGAGCCTGATACGCCTAAAATATATAGTGTTTTTAGACACATTTTTATACCTATTTTTGAGATATTGTGCTTTAATGGAAGGTATTTTTGTGTTTTTCATTCAGGTATAGGTAAGAAGGTGAAAAATGCTTAAAGAAGTGAAAAAGGATAAAATTTGGAGAAAATTGGTGAAAAATGCGCAAAAGTGTTTTGGCGCCTAAGCGCCAGATCCGGTGCTTAAGCGCCGCTTAAACAGAGAAGGCCGTGCCTAAGCGCCAGAGGCTTTGCGCTTAAGCGTTAGTGCCAGTTATTGGATGAGTAAATTTGGTTTTGCAAATTTTGAAGAGGTTTTTGAGGTACCTAGTGTCTTAATAGGTGGTTACAACCACCATGGTTGAAAATTATTGTGAAAGGATGCATCTCTTAGGGAAATACATTGAATCAAGACACATTTTGAAGAGATACCAATGTACCTTTTGGAGAATTATAAGAGAAGGAAGAGTGAGACTTTGAAAGGGGTCTTGAAAGTATTGGGAAAGTTTTGAAAGTTCTAAAATTGTGGAGTTAGTTGGAGAGATTTTCAGGCATCACATATTTATCCTTTATATTTTAATTTTATTTTGAGAGTGTTGTAAAAGAGAAGAGATTCAAAGGAACTTCAAGAGTTTGGTGGAGGATTTGAGATAAGTTTTTATCTTTTGTTTTAGACTACTTTTGGTTTTAATTGAGCTTTTTTTTGGTTTGACAATGATTTCTACTTTTAAGCTAAAAGGTGGTTTTATTTTCTCCATGGATTCTTAGTAGTTTTTTTTTATCTTTCTTCTTAAATGATAAGTAATTAAGTGTTGGATGGAAGTTGTGGAGAGTATTGATCTTTAATGTTGGAAGAATTTGTGATGATTTATATCCATGTACTTCATTTACTACTTGATTTGGCCAATCCAGATGTTAGAATTTGTTGTGAGAACATGTAAGATTTGGGCTCGTGTTGTCTCAGTCAACAATTGGAAAGAATCACATGAGGTTGTATGAATCAGAATGTAGTTCATATGATTGAGTGCAAATAAATTTGAAAATATTCATTGAAGGGTGTAGAGTTAAAGGACTTTAAAGTGACAGGTTAAAGCCCCCAACTTGGTTTATTATTTTAGGTTCTGATACGAGATGTTAGCCCCCAGGTGGAGGTAATCGAGAGAACTCTAGAGTGAGAGCTAGTATCATCCCTGTCTAGCCGATCTTCAAAACTATTCAAAATTTAAATTAGTCAATGTTCTTTATAGCATCTCTAGTAAGGGTAAAGAATATTATTGTTCCTATTTGGCACAACACAATATGCATACTTCCACAACAGAATTCCTATAATTTTCATATTTAGTGCTTTTCTTCTACAAAAACTCAAGTTATCTTTTAAGTTTGTTCTGTTTTTGTCAAAATATTAAAATTAATAAAAATATTTAAACTTTCTTTACTGGAAAAAGTCTTTAGTTTAAATAATTGCCTTTTTAAAAATATAAAGTTTTCCAAAAAGTGCATATTGCATATCTTCCCTATGGGTTCGATATTGAGGTCTTAATAATAAAGTCCTATATTAGTTGATAACGATACGTATACTTGCGTAGTATCCCAATATATATAAATTAAAAATTAAATTCTTATTTTTCTTTAAGCTCAAGTTTTTGGTTTTGTTGTGAAATAGAGAAATATAAGTGAAAAATATAATTAGAATTATTGTTATACTGTTGCATATAAGCAGTTTCGGGATCAAGTTTTTGGCGTCGTTGCTCGGAAAGTTTAGTGAAGTGAAAATTATAAAGAATCTATAACTATGAATGAACATAATGATTTAATACATACTAGAAAAATTACATGGTGATGAATATGCATTGATTATAGAAAATTTAATCTTGTCACTAGGAAAGTTCATTTTCCATTATACTTTCGAGATCAAATGTTGGATAGACTAGCTAGGCATAAATACTTTTGTTTTCTGGATGGATATACTGGTTATCACCAAATTCAAATAACTTTTGCAGATCAAGAGAAAATAACTTTTACCAATCCTTATGATACATTTGCTTGTAGAAGAATGCCCTTTGATTTATGTAATGCCCTTGCTACATTTCAAATATGTATGATGGCAATTTTTTGTGATTTAATTGAAAAAGGGATTGAAGTATT
>NW_018250538.1:72143-74717 GCF_001263595.1 Phalaenopsis equestris | reverse complement strand
ATTGTATTTGGTCATCAAATATCAGAAAATGATATGGAAGTAGATCTTGCTAAAATTCAAGTGATCGCTAATTTACCTTATCCAACAAATGTAAGGGAAATTAGGAGTTTTTTAGGACATGCTGGATTTTACAGGTGATATATTAAAGACTTTTCAAAGATTGCTAAGTCTTTATGCCATTTACTGGAGAAAGATGCAATTTTCAACTTTAATGAAGAATGCCTAAAAGCTATTAATTTATTAAATAAAAAAAATTAAACACTGCACCAATTATAGTTTCACCAAACTGGGGAAAACCTTTTGAATTGATGTGTGATGCTAGTGATTATGCAATACGAGATGTTTTTGGATAAAGATATGATAAAATTTTCAAGTAATTTACTATGCTAGAAAAACTATTAATGAAACTCAAATCAATTATACAACAACTCAAAAGGAGTTATTAGCAATAGCATATGCTTTTGATAAATTTATATCATATTTAATTGGAACTCATTCTGTAGTGCATACAGATCATTCTGTTATTAAGTACTTAATGAAAAAGAAGGATGTTAAACCTAGACATGTAAGATGGATTCTTCTTTTATAAGAATTTGATTTTGAAATAGTAGATCCAAAGGAGACTGAAAATCAAATTGCTGATCATTTGTCGAGGCTTGAGTTTGAAAAACCACTCTGTTTTGAAAAAGAAATTAATGACTATTTTTCAGATGAAAAATTGTTCACTATTAATGAGTTGTGTGTTCCGTGGTATGCCGACGTTGTAAGCTTTATTGTTAGCGATATTATACCCTATGGAATGACATACCAACAAAAGAGGAAATTTATTTCTGAAGCTAAGAGTTATTTTTGGGATGACCCATTTTATATAAGCAAGAAAATGATATAATTATTTAAAGATGTGGACCATTAGAATGAGCTTATGAAATTATCCAAAAATGTCATAAGTCTAATTTAAGGGGACATTTTGGTGTTCATAAAACAACATACAAAATTTTACAATCTAGATTCTATTGGCCTATAATTTTTAAAGATGTTAATGCTTATATCAAAACTTGTGATAGATGTCAATGAGTAGGAAATATATCTAGAAGAAATCAGATGCCCCTCAATTATATGCTAGAAGTTGAGAGATTGGATGTTTGGGGATTAGATTTCATGGGACCATTTATATTATCTTTCAGAAATTTAGATATTCTGTTATTCTGTTAGCAGTGGGGTGGGCTATGTATCCAAATGGATGGAAGCTGTTGCTTTACCTTGATGTGATGCTCAAAGTGTTGCAAAATTTTTGAAAATGAAATTATTTTATAGTTTTGGGATGCCAAGAGTTATCATTACTGATGGGGGAAGTCATTTCACAAATGCCATAATGGAGAAGTTATTAAAGAAATATCATATAAATCATAGGACTGCTCCTGCTTATCATCCTCAAACAAGTGGTTTGGCTGAATTATCTAATTGAGAAATTAATAGAATTATAGAAAAATCTATGAATCCAAAGAAAATGGTTTGGTAAGTCAAACTTGATTATGCTTTTAGGGCTTATAGGACTTCATACATAACTCCTATAGGAAGGTCCCCATATAGGCTAATATTTAGGAAAGCTTGTCACTTACCAGTTGAACTTGAGCATAAAGCATATTGGGTGATTAAAAAGTTCAATTATAATTTGAAAGATGCTAGTGAGAAAAGATTATTGCAATTAAATGAGCTTGGAGAGATAAGGAATGAATTTTATGAGAGTGCCAAGATTTATAAAGAAAAGATGAAGATGTGGCATGATCGAATAATTCTTACTAAATTTTCAGTCAGGGCAACAAGTTTTGCTATATAATTCAAGTTTAAGATTATTTCCAGGCAAACTTAAATCCAGGTGGATGAGCCCATATATTGTGATTAAAGTTTATCCTTATGGAGTTGTGGATATTAAAGATCCTAAGTCTGAGAAAACATTTAAAGTTAATGGACATAGACTGAAACCTTATTTTATAGGGGATCGACATAAACTTAATGATGGAATGATGTTGGGTCAACCAGAATAAGCACTGGTTACATCGGGCTGATGACGTAAAATCAAGTGCTTTTTGGGAGGCAATCCATAGTTATCAGTATATTTTTATTTTGATTGTTATTTTGTGTGTGATTAAGAAAATTAGGGTAGTATTTTTGAAACAATTGTGTGTTAGTAAAGATTTTAAGACTTTATTTAGTGACCAAGACATGTTAGAATGAGAATTTGGATGTTAAGTTGACTAGTGCAAAAATGTGCACTGTCGCTTAAGCGCGACAGTTTAAACACATGTGCGAAATTAATATTCTAGAAAGTTTAACTACATATTTTCTAGAGGTGTGTTTTTTTATGACTTTTGAAGTAACTTTTGAACCTCTCAATTTCCTCACTGAATGAACTAAGTTCTGAAGGTTCTAGAGTCACTATTGTGGCAACAGCATTGCCACAATGACCCTGGTGTTCAATATTGTGCTTCAATTTATTACGCTTCACATCAGTTTTCCAAAATGTTTCTTTGGTATGTCTTAGTGCTAGTGTTCATTAGTCAAAGTGCACAAGAA
>NW_018250538.1:71213-72110 GCF_001263595.1 Phalaenopsis equestris | reverse complement strand
TTTCTTAGTTGTTAGTATTGAAAAGATCAATGAGAAGATCAATAAAATTGAGAATACTATGACTTTATTGGAGACCAAGGTACTTGAGTTTCATGCACATCTAGAGCATATTGGATGAAAAATGAAGATGTATCCACACAAGTTATATAGAGGAAGCGGATAAGTCGATGTTCATAAAACAGAAGTGGATTGAAGAAGGTAGTATCAGGCTCGTCACCACCATCCGTTTTATCAACTCTATATTCCTGGAGAGACTAATGAAAGATAGGAATTTGTTCCATCGAATGAAGAATGGAATTAAGTTTAGTGTTATAATTTGTGTGTTAGAAGTTGTTGTTTTCAAGTGGTTTAGTGTTTAAGTTTTGTTTTTAGTATTTATGACTTCTTATATGTGTTTAATTGTGAAATAGATGTTGTGTATTTGTATTTAGGAAATTTTTTTCATCCAAGACTATTTGGAGTGAGAATTAAGAGTTTTAAGGTATTTGTACTTGTTTGTGAATTAATACAATTTATTTTTGAATTAATATAAGTTTGTTTGTGTGAAAATTTGTGTTATTTTTTAGCCTCGAATTGAAATAGTTATTATAGAGAGTTTTGAGAGAGAAGGGAGTTATAGAAAAATGATATGAGATCATTTATGGGTGGTTTGCTTAGGCAAATAGTGCATTTTACTTTAATTTGAAAATTTTGAAAATCGTGCACTAGCGCCTAAGCGTGACAATTCGCGGTTAAGTGCGAGCCAACCTGAGAGGCAGGCGCCTAAGCGCCACTTACCTGCACTTAAGCACCAGTTCATAAAAACCGGTTCGCGAATGGTTAAAGAAATTCAGCCCAAAAATCACCATTTTTAACGCCACTGTCACCTTCAACTTTAACGCCACTGTCACCTTCAAC
>NW_018250538.1:1857-71171 GCF_001263595.1 Phalaenopsis equestris | reverse complement strand
AATTTTTGAGGGCTAGGGCACATCTAAAGTAAAGATTTCTTGCTGGAATCAAGTGAAATTTGCTAGATCCAAGTTCCTTGAGGTAAGAGCTTTACTTCTACAGAAAATTTTTTTTATTTTCACTATGTATTTTCATTACATTTGGAGAAATTCAAAAATTCACTATTCATGATGAAAAATGAGAAAAAGATCTATGGAAATTGCATGAGAAGTGTAGTTTATACTTTGGAAGTTTAGTTTAGTAATTTAGACTTGATTATTGAAGTATGCTTGGAATTTATAAAATTTGTAGAATGGAACCAAGAATGAAAATGAAGAGGAAAATGGAACCAAGAATGAAGAGGAACAAAGGAAAGAGCCCTTTCAATTCGAGTAAATTTGTTAGTTCAAAGGCTCATGATCGGTATAGTGATGCGTTGCAATCAAGAAAACTGAATCAGGAGCGGTGTTTTGGGAGCGGTGTTTTAGGAAGCCAGGTGGAGACGTAGAGGATTTGATCGTTCGCCGACATTGGGAACGAGTCTGCTCTTTCTCTGCTATGGCGGGCGGTTATTTCTTTTGTTAGGGAGTTCTATGCAAACCTCCATGAGACTGAAGACAATAGAGTCAAGGTTTGACGAAAGTTGCTACCTTTTTCACTGAAGATAATCAATTTGTTTTATCATTTGCCACCTGATACATTATGTTTTTATGCAAATTATAGTCCTACTAAAGCAGAGTTAGACGAGATTATTTCTTACTTAACTGTTGGAAGAGGACTTTGGAAGATCACAAATGAGAGGAGAGTCAACTTCCCAACTTCAAAGTTATGTGCACCTTCAAAGGCCTGACACTATTTTATTTCTGCTTCTGTGCTACCAACAAATCTTCTCAGTGAAGTGACCAGAGAGAGAGCGACGTTAAATTATTGTATCCAGGAAGGAAAGCTCATCGACATAAGAGCTTTGATTTATTAACTATCATCAGTTTTGCCACTGCCGTTACTATTGTAGGTCTAAGATTTGCTTCTTTAATATTTTTATTGTATGAGCAGGTTGGAGTTAATTATGATAGCTGGGAGGAAGTGTTGTTATCTCTAAATCCCATCACTAAGGTGAATGTGAAGACTTAATTTGAGCATTCTATTTTTGGCTGGAGAGGAGGATTTTCTAGGAGTTATGGAATGGAGACGTCTACTGCTTCTACATCTAGAGCATCTACCTCACGTACTTCTACATCTAAAGGTGAGTCTACTGAAACCCAATATCAATTTTTGTAGAGGATGATGAATCATAATAATTTAACCGCTGATAAAGTTCAGAATTTAGAGCGTTTTGCATAGCATACTGATAGGGGTGACCCAGAAGTGCAATTTCCTCCATATCCTCGATATCCAGATGAGCCTGCAAAAAAGAGGTATAGCGGTGATTCAGAAGATGAGAAGTAGATTTGAGAGATTTTTATGTTTTTAATGTGTTAAACTATGTGCTTTGGACTTGAGATTTGTGATGTGTTGTTTATTTTTATGTTGTGGACTATGTGGTGTGGTACTGCTTACATTTGTACATTTGCATCTTTGTGATGATATGTACTATATATTGTGTTTTTGACTTTTGTATTTTATTGTTATTGTGATGTTTGTGTTAGCTAGTAGTTTGTTTTAAAATTTTAGGATAGTAACTATTGTCAGTTTTGTGATTTAGTTAGTTTAGAACTTAACTTAATTCTATGTCTTTTGAAGAGACTAAAATCTTACTAACTTAGATTTTAAATATTAAATTTCAGAAACTGCTACCCTGTATTTTTCTTTTTTCTTTTATCATGTTTGTGATGTGAGTTTGTTTTTATGATTGAGATTGTGAAGTCAAGTTAGTGTGTTAGTTTGGTTTTATGTATATACCCACTTTTTAGAAATCTATTGAATCTTTACATGTTGAATTGAAATGAAACTATTAGAAAAATTGATCAAAAATAATTTTACTCCTATTTTTAGTTTTATACTTGATCATTAGGGTATAAAAATTATTGTTAGTAATTATTTTAATTTTCAATCCTACTTATATATAATTGATGCTACACTATTTAATCTGTTAAAAATTTAAGTTTGGGGGGGATGAAAAATATTTTTAAAACTTGAATTTTATTTGTTCTCAAATGAACTACAAGTGAACTTGATTTGAAAATAAAAATTGATCATGTGTATGAAGTTATATTAGGGAAGTAAAATTTGATTTTAGAAATGAGTAAGAGAATTTAGTTGAAATTTTGAGTAATGAAAAAAAACATTAAGTTAAAAGTTTTTAGTGTAGAAAATGATTAATATAAGTAACTATCTTTAGTAAGAAACATTGTATTTTTGAAAAATTTAGAAATTTAGACTTTTATTATTAATACGTAAATTTCTTTTATTAAAAATAATTTTCAAAGCTATTATTTTATTTATAAGTAAAAGTTTTGTATCAAGACCTTGCTTTAGGAAAAGAAAAGTAGAATTAAAATTTATTTAAAACTTATCTAGATATAGTAATCTTTGCCTAAAAAAAAGAAAAGAAAAAGAAAAAGAAAAAAATATAAGAGAGGAGAAGCTTGAGGATTAGTGCCTAATCAAAAATTGGTTCTACATTTGATCTTTTTAAAGTTTAAAACTTGAGAAATCTTAAGCTTATAGATATAATATAGTAAGTAAAATTATTCTTAATAAAAATTATAAGTGGAGATAATAAAAGAACTAAATTCTAAATTTGGAAGACATATAATATTTCTAAATTACATAGGAACTCATATTTTCATCTTTATTAACATTAAAAATTTCTAAACTTTAAGTTGGTCTCGTTTACTGAATATTTTTTCTAAATTGGACTACTATATTTTTAAATCTAAATTTTAGTAACTCCTAAGAAACTCATATACATATCATACATATTTAGTTTTTAAAGATTGAAGTGTCACTTGAGGACAAGTAACATTTTAAGTTTGGGGGATTTTGATACGCCTAAAATATATAGTGCTTTTAGACACATTGTTATACCTATTTTTGAGATATTGCGCTTTAATGGATGATATTTTTGTGTTTTTCATTCAAGTACAGGTAAAAAGGTGAAAAATGCTTAAAGGAGTGAAAAAAGATCAAATTTGGAGCAAATAGGTGAAAAATGTGCAAAAGTGTTTTGGCGCCTAAGCGCCAGATTCGGCGCTTACGTGCTGGTTAAACAGAGAAGGCCATGTCTAAGCGCCAGCGGCCCCGCGCTTAAGCACTAGTGGCAGTTATTAGATGAGTAAATTCGGTTTTTGCGAATTTTGAAGAGGTTTTTAAGGCACCTATTGGTTTAATAGGTGGTTACAACCACCATGGATGAAAATTATTGCGAAAGGATGCATCTCTTGGGGAAATACTTTGAGTTAGGGCACATTTTGAAGAGATACCAAGGAAACTTTTGGAGAATTATAAAAGAAGGAAGATTGAGACTTTGAAAGGGGTCCTGAAAGTATTGGGAAAGTTTTGATGGGAAAGTTTTGAAAGCGAAAGTTTTGAAAGCTCTAAAATTGGGGAGTTAGTTGGAGAGATTTTCAGGCACCACATATTTATCCTTTTTATTTTAGTTTTATTTTGAGAGTGCGTAAAAGAGGAGATTAAAAGGAACTTCAAGAGTTTGGTGGAGGATTTGAGATAAGTTTTTATCTTTTGTTTTAGACTACTTTTGGTTTTAATTGAGTTTTTTGTTGGTTTGACAATGATTTCTACATTTAAGCTAAAATGTGATTTTATTTTCTCCATGGATTCTCAGTAGTTTTTTTTATCTTTCTACTTAAAATGATAAGTAATTAAGTGTTGGATGGAAGTTGTGGAGAGTATTGATATTTAATTTTGGAAGAAGTTGCGATGATTTAAATCCATGTACTTCATTTACTTCTCGATTGGCCAATCCAGACTTTAAAATTTGTTGTGAGAATATCTAAGAACTGGGCTGGTATTGTCTCAGTCAACAATTGAAAAGAATCACATGAGGTTGTATGAATGAGAATGTAGTTCATATGATTGAGTGCAAATCAATAGAAAATATTCATTGAAGGGTGTAGAGTTAGAGGACTTTAAAGTGACAAGTTAAACCCCCCAACTTAGTTTATTATTTTAGGTTCTGATATGAGATGTTAGCCCCCAGGTGGAGGGAATCGAGGGAACTCTAGAGAGAGCTAGTATCTTCCTTGCTTAACTGGTCTTCAGAACTATTCAAACTTTAAATTAGCTAATGTTCTTTATAGCATCTTGAGTAAGGGTAAATAATATTATTGCTCCTATTTGGCACAACACAATATGCATACTTCCACAACAGAATTCCTATACTTATTACTTATTCCTGATAAGGAGAAAGATATTTTCATATTTAGTGATTTTCTTCTACAAAAACTCAAGTTATCTTTTTTAAGTTTGTTATGTTTTTGTTAAATTATTAAAATTACCAAAAATATTTAAACTTTCTTTACTGTGAAAATGTCTTTAATTTAAATAATTATCATTTAAAAAAAAAAACTTTCTAAAATGTACATATTGCATATCTTCCCTGTGGGTTCGATATTCAGGTCTTAATAATAAAGTTCTATATTACTTGATACAATACGTATACTTGCATAGTATCCCAATATATATAAATTAAAAGTTAAATTCTTATTTTCCTTCAAGATCAAGTTTTTGGTTTTGGTGTGAAATAGGGAAATATAAGTGAAAAATATAATCAAAATTATTGTTATACTGTTGCATATAAGCAGTTTCAGGATCATAGCCCAACCTCAAATCATGCATTGAACCAAATTGACCCAAAATGACCCTTCCACCATTCCTGTTCAATCTTAAAGCATTACACATGGCCAAATCTAATTGACTTCTCCAAAACCAAGCCCTGATCCCCTGACCAAATGGTGACCAGTCCTTGGCCGGCCCGCCACGTTGGCTACTGGAAAACACCATGGCCAAGAGAGCCCATATGGTCAAAACCCAAAAATTGAACCCATCCAAGTGGCACCAATCTAATTGGCCATTAAATCCTTTCTGCCCTCCAGTTAGGAAACACCCCAGCCACCTCAGGTTGAGCTGAGAGCCACCATGTCCCATTCTATTTAATCTCAACCCTCACGACCAAGGGGAGGAGTTGATGAAATTCCTTAGAGAGACCGTAGCAAATTGTTCCCAGAGCTTCTTCAAGACCCCCTGAGTTCAATACAAACATGTTCCAGCCCTTAAACCAACTATCTAAGCTCAATTGTAGAGCTCAAAATCAAGTCAAAACCAAAACATAACTCTCCAAAGCTCCACAGTGCACCAAAGTTAAATGAATTGCACCATCACCATCCCTTGAGTGAAAGAAGAAGATCCCCCACAAATACCCCTTCACTAGAACACCCTAGCATAGACTTTGATCAACACCCAAAATTGGTTTTGTTCAAAATCGTACATTGACAATTCACCACGACCCAAGGCTTCATCTAGGACTCTCTCGACTCAACTCAAGCTTTTGGAAGCACCCAATTGAGGCCACACTCTTGGGTAAAGGTATTGAACTCTCCCTTTAAATTGAGCTTATTTTAATTCTTTATGTTCATAGATTCGATTTAAGACTTTATTAACTGTATGGATATGTTCTTCTAGTCTAGACGCATCTATAGAAACAAACCTGAAGAGGTTTGGTTGAGTATCGAGTGAGATATTAACGTTTAAAGTTTGATGAATCTCCGGATAGGGATTTGAGGTTGATGAACGGATAACATCCATTTTTGCGTGTACTGGACAAAGGACTGAGATTGCGTTGGATGAAGTCTCGGTGCGTGTACAACGGGCTAACTCAGCTGGCGGCTCCCAAGTAGAAGCAGACACGTGCGTGGTTTGTAGTTGCCTAGGATGAGGATGTGCCACGGTATATAAATAGAAAAATCAGGATTTTTTTATTTATTTAAATGACCAGATCCTTAAAAATCCATAACTTTGCATTAAAAAATCATAAAAATAAAATAAAAATACCCTCATGCTTAGTGAACAAAAAAAAAATAATATGGAAATGGTTTCATGTTTGTTTGGTGCATGTGTGATTTTTAATTAAGTACTGTATTTCATATTTGGATTCTACATTTGTATGGACATTTCACCATGACTTGATTTTTGGGGCTTTTGTTCTCTCTGTCATGAGGGATCTTCCTGATTTTTCCAGAGTCAGGGGAAGTCTCCAAGCGGAGATCTCTATTTTTCAAGGGTATCATGCCTGTTTTGGTAAAATAATTATAACAATTAAAATATTCATTAGAAAAATACAAAACTTATTTTTGTAGGTTCATTGTGGTTAAAGGACCCTAGGAAAAATATAAACTTGGTTTAACTCATTAAGAATAACCCTAATTGTCACCGACCCCTAAAAATAAAAGAAAATAAAATTGGAGCAATTATAAATGTCAATGGCATGAAAATTACTCTACACTATAATTTAATGTCAAAGAAGCTCCCCATAAAAATTTCAAGTCAATTGGAGTTAATTTGACCACTAAAATGAATTAATCATTTGAAATGACATTTTTGGCAACAAAATAATTATAATAATTAAAATACAACTCAAAAAATCACTAAATTGGGTTTGGGAGCTCCTTATGATAAATGAAACCTAGAAAAAATAAAAGTGTAATTAAAATAAATACTTCATTTTTAAGCCATTTTTAAGTATTTAAATAATTAAAAATTAATAAAAATCATAAAAAAATTGCAAATTTGAAAAAACACACTAAAATGTCACAATTGGCTTCCTGATCACTTGGGACCAAATAAAATAATTTTGCTAATTTTTTATATCAAGATATTAATTTTTAAAAGCCTTAAAATGAATTTTCCTTAATTTTCCACTTAAATAATTTTAATAATTTAAATACAAATCATAAAAACATGAAATTGGTTTCTCTTGGTTCCCTTGACTAGGAAAGATTTAAGAAAAATATAAAATTAAAATTTTCACTTAAATAATATTTTATATTTAATTAATACTCAAAATAAAAAAATAATTCAAATAATTCAATTAAACCTCTAATAATCATAAAAATTGGTCCACGTGGTCCTCTAATCTAGGTGAACCTCTAATAATGTTTTTAAGGATAGAAGCTTTGTTTTGGTTGAGTGAATAAATTTTCATTAAAAATCCTATTTTTGCATTAAAAATAAATAAAAAATTGAATAAATTTAGAAAAATCATATTTTCTTCTCTGATTAAAAATAAATTTAGTTATCCCATGCATGGACTAACATAAAATTTTAAAGTCATTTGAGTTTGATTTAATGAATTATGAGGTGTTAAGGTTTTGAGGGCAAAAGGGTAATTTTGGAATTTATGTCTTAATTAATGTTTAGGCTCAACAGAAGAGTAAATGGGATAAATGGTAGCAACCAATCTCACTTTGGTCTCATTAAGGATAAATTTGTAATTTCTCTAATTGATGAAATTCAGAAGAGTAGTTAAATCAGAAGATATTGGGGTTGGTGGTTTAACTTTGGAAGATCATAATCCATTGATTTAAAACCCCAATTAATGGTTTTAAAAAGATTTATGATTCTTGATAAGGGTTGAAAATATAAATATTTAAATTTTCCTAAAAAATTACAAATCTTCCCATTAAATTTTACGGGCTTAATAGTGAGCTAGGCTTAATCAAATTTTTTATAATGAGGTTTAGAAAATGACTTATAAATAATTTGAAATATTTTCAAACACTATAAGCCCATCTTTGAAAATCAAATCGGCTAAATTCCTTAATTAAGCCCAAAATTCCCTTAAGGGCATTTACCCGTATAATTTGTAAGATAAAGTGATAATTACCCCACTTAAGCGGATAATCCAAACATCAAAGTTCATTGAGCATAAGGGTATAAATTAGGTGAATCATATAAGCACATAATAACGCCAAAATGAACTCAAGACGATTCGAGGGACTGTCAAATGTCTAAAGTATTACCCAAGGCCTTTTCATGATCCTTTGAGAATCTCGGAGGACACTTGGATGTATTATGATTTGCTTAACGTAATCATCCCCAGCGATAAGCAAATTGAACCCATTAGCTATAACATTGGATCTTGTGAACACACCTCAAATTTGTGTTCTCTGCTTTTTCATGCAAAATTATACATATGCTTTACAAATACTGATCTTTCACATGGAGGAACAGGAAGAATCGACCGGTACACTTTTAAATTATTGCATTGCAATTCACTTTTATTTATCTGAACCTCTTATTTCCTGCCCATAAACTTGCATGATAAACAACAAAGTCACCTTTGCATGTCAAAAGTGAAACTTTTAGGATAGCCACGGGACTGAGACCAAAACAAAAATTAAGAAATCAATACAAGATAAAATCCACTATCGCAACAGTAAAAATATAAAACAACTCAAAATTTAATTATAAACAAAACAAAAGAAAAATTGTAACTAAATAAAATGTCTCTATCGGATGATCGGGAATCCCTCAGAGGAGGTAACCTATGCTTGCTAACGAGATTTTCCATGATCAAAATGAAAGTATGGAACACATTCAGTTGAGTTTAGTAAATTTATTTGGATTAAGTGAATTCATAGAAAACAGTGGTGCCAGAATGAGGGAACTGTGAGATCCTAACCGGTGTCGCTCTATTCAATTTTAACATCCCCCATGATTTTTAAATAACCATAACCTTATGAATATTTGATTTGACATCAAAACTTGACACATTAGAAAACTTAAACTCACTACGATGAGGAGCTTGGAACCAGCATTGTGGGCAACATGGCAATCTTCAACAGTAAAACATGTATAGACTAGCTAAACCATTTTTTAGAATGAAACAACCGAGCCATAGAATTTTAAAGTTGTGTGCCTAGTGCGACATAAGTTCTCAACTTTTCCTTAGGCTTTTATTTGGCTCTGCTATACAATATAAGCTCTAACTTGATTTTGGATTTTGAAGTTGTTGTTCGTTATGACCTAAGCCCTCACATATTTCAAGCTATTTCTGTGATCTTTTCACATGAATGTAAGCTCTAATTAAAAAAATTGGCAGGATGAAACACAAATATTTCTCCTCTAGATTGAAACCAAACCATAGGATATATTGGAAAGTCGTCGAGGTTCTCCTTAGGATCCGTAACTTCACCTAGTTCTTCTTTCTTTAGATTCCAAAAATAAAATGTTTCAAATTTGTGTTATTCCCCTTTCACACCTCTTTGTCTGATCTCTTTGAAGAGTCCTATCCCTTTGGAATTCTTGAAGACAATATCCCTTATTTTTATCTAGAGTTTTCTTAGGTGACTTCGGTAATCTAAGATGTAATTAACTATAAGGGCTTGCCTTTATAGGAAACTTTAATGAACATAACTTAATATAAACCCTATTTATTTTTTTGTATTAAATAGGGGAACTTGTCGGCTTATAATAAAATGGTTTCACAGACCAAATAAATGTCATATATTTCTTAGTTTATTTGATTGATTCTCACTATCAAGTCATTTGTTTATCTTTCGAGATAGATACATAGCTTGGGGTTTAGTGATTTTTATCATATTTTTTTCTACATATATATATATATATATATATTAAATGTCCCTCCGAAGCGGGCGCCGGGATTTTTGTTTTGGCGACCGACAGCTTCCACATGACTCATAAAATTGTACCGAAAGCTTTTGGTGACTCTGCTGGGGAATAGTTTCTCTCTCAATTTTAATCAGGGAATATTGTCTTCTTACATCGATAATGTGTCCATGTCCCTTATGAACCAAATTACCCTTCTTCTGTTGGCATACTTCACCGATTTCTTTCTTGGGTGAGCACAGTCAACTATTCCGGACTTCAAGGCCATCTGTTCAATCACCTTTGGATAGAGATTTTTAGGAGTTCATTAGAACTTCTATATTTGTGAGGGGTCAAACCCCCAATACTTGTGTTGGTAGTTTAGTTCCACTGGGGCATTAAGCGTTGCGATGTCAGTCCCATACTGGGTCCTAAACTTTAATTTCCTTTTCATGTCCTTTCAAGTTTGGTTTGCTACATTGCAAATTAATTTGAATTGTGCTGTGCTACGTTTGCTCTTTAACATTCCATATTTAAATTAATTAAATACCTCTACTTTCAAACTTTTTTCACTAAATTTTAAAATCTTCACAAACTAAAAATTAAAAAAAGACTGCCCAGTCTACAGATCGGTCTTTGTTAATTTTTAGTGTTCACAATAGAATTACAAGGTGTTGGCCAAATAACTAACCCTAGTGCTTTCTTCTTGAAGCTGCTGCAATGGTGTTCCTAACGCTTACTTTCTCTTGCAACCGGCCAACTAGCCACGATGCTCGTAAAGTCAATCCCATCACTAAGTTTGGAATTGGTTTTGACAAACTGGAGGTTGTTCTCAGAAAATCCCCATTTGTCATAATGAAGGTCGCTGCTCTAGATGTTCAGGAGCCTTCCGTTGAATTTAACCTGAATTGTCCCCAAGATTTCTCTTCTTACAAGAAGGTTAAAGCTATTGCTCCCCCAACACTTGCTAAGTATGTTGTTCCCTTTTCTGCCAATGAAAAGAGGTTATGATCATTAAAAATACAACTGAAGGATTTACCGTCCCACCGTCGGCATTAGAAATTGGATCGAGTTCAAAGTCTGCCCCATTAACTCAATCTAAAAGAAGGAACCACAGCCGAAGGGTTTGAAACGCTATTAAAGCAGAAATTTCAAATAAGATACCTATTGATAAATTTCCTCACGAGGAGGAACATGGATTACTGGAGGTCTCTCTGCTCCTGCAAGGGAGCAGGTTCCACCCGTTAATGAACACAAATGGATATGAAAGTAATCAAAAGATTGTTGCTACCTTACTATCGCTTCATGGTCGTAGTGAGGATAAGGAGCTTGCACCTATCACTAAATTCTGTACAGCATTACAGAGATTGACCACTAAAGAAGGATGTTCAGTCATTGAGCTTCTTAAACAAGTAGGATGTCCGGTGTCCCCTTGGATGAAAAAAGAAATTTTGAGGGATGTCAGATCTGTTCGAGAGTCTCAGAAGTAAACTAAAGTCTTGCCAACCCATATTCCCATCAGGTTCCATCTAAGGAGTCGACTTGATACTACCATTATTACCATAGATGTTGCTACTACTGCTATCTTAAGGCATGCAGGACATCGACCGGTCAAGTCACGTATGGGACCAAGAGTACCATCAGTTATTGGTCGTAAGATGACCTCAAGGAAGGAGAAGATAAAGAAATCACCTGATACTGTATTTGGTATGCGCCGCAGGGAGCATACCTCTCTTCGGCATCTTGATGCATCCGTTGAGACACCCCATCTCATGACATCACCGCCAATGAAGAAGGTATGGATACCCAAGGTTACCGTACCAATACAGTTCAATGAGCCCATGAGGCAAAGTTGTGGAATGGAGCAAAGGTCCAAAGTATCAGATGTAGTTGCAGCTATTACTATTAATTTTGATGAACAAAGGGAGGATGTTCTGGAAAATCCTCCAGATCTCAAAATGATCCAAGAAGCAATAATTGAAGGGAAAGTTGAAAAGCTCAGGGCTGAAAGTTTTGAGCTAGCCAAAAAACATTGAGTAACCATCGATGATGATGAAGATTTTGATTTTAATGATTATCTCGATGAAGATTTCATGGATATTCATGTTATCGAGACCAGAGCTGCCTTATCTATGCGTGATGCACAACTTCTCGTTGAAGGGAATGCCGCTGATGATTTGCACAAGGTTATTTTCTTAAGAGATGAGCAAATTAGTTAGATAGAAAGATGAATGGAGGAGATGGTTGCCACCATGGCCACCATGGCTACAGTTCATGGACCGTCCCATTCATAACAGGTAGCTTCTCCAGGAGTCAACCAATTGAAAATAGTTCACATTACCAATTGAAGAAGAGAAGAAGCCTCCACCAATGGAGAAGATCAATAAAAGAAAGATTCCTCACCAAGTACCACATTAGAGAAGGATATTAAATAGTTGATCGATTAACAAGTTCGGGAGGCCTTAGCCCAATCTAAGGGTGGTGCATTGATTTCAAGGGGAAAACATTAAACGAAGGAGTTCGATGTCGTGCCCTACCCCAAGGGATTTTCATCACCAAACTTTAAGACATTTGACGGGACCGAAAATCCCAGGCAGCGTATAGTGCACTTCTGAGCTAGTTGTGGCAACATCGTAGGTAATGAAGCTTTGTTCTTCCGACAGTTTGTCAGTAGCCTATAAAGAATTGCATTTGACTGGTATGCTTAGCCACCCAACAGATCAGTTAAAACATTCGTTGAGTTAGAACTGTTGTTTGTAAAAAGATTTGTCGGAGCGCAACATCATGTTTCTATTGGAGATCTCGCAGTAGAGAGGCAAAAGTCTAAGGATACCTTCGTGGATTATATCTTGAGGTGGAGAAACCTTAGCATGAAATGTGAACCTTAACTACAGGAACAATATGCAATTGAGATTCTACTCAAAAGTATCCATGGGGTGGTAGCTTTCATGCTTAATGGGCTCACCATCAAGTCTTTCAAGAACCTGCTAAGCAAAGCCAACAGTTTACAAGAAGAAGTTAAACACGTGGATTCCCCAGATAAATCAGAAAAGAATAGAACAACCAGGATATTTGAGAAGAAGTCCAGAATGGGGGCAACAGTCAATAAGGGAAAGCAGCCAATAAAGATATAGGCAGAGCATTCTCACCAAAGTTCCTAACAATTGTTAAAGCATGCTCAACAATAATCACAACAGTATGGCCAGTCTCGCCAACAGTCACACCAGGGAGGACCATACCGAGCAGAAGGTAGAACGGGTTTGACTCTTTTAGAACAAAAAAGGAGGATATATTCTTTCAAAGATGAGGTTGCACCAAAGATGTTCAGAAATTTAATGAATAAGCCTGAGTTCAGATTATCAAAACTAAAGAAGCCGGAAGAAGTAGACAAGAAGGACTATCCCAATTTCTGCCCCTATCATAGGATGTTGGGACATACAATAGAGGGCTATTTCATTTTGAAGGACTAGCTCGAGAGGAATTTAAAAGAATTAAATATAACCATCCTGAATGAATATTTGAAAGAACCTGAGAAAGGTTCTATGAATATGATTTTGGCCAAGACAATCACTCTGATAGATCCGTATTTAGAAAAAGATGGATAAATTACAATTTGGAACAAGTCATTCAAGAAGATATTGGATTGGTTTTAAACTGCTTCAGCTTAGGCAGTCGTTCAGAATCTACAACTTGTTCAACCAAACATGGAGATTTCATCAGAGAAATCGCTGCAACCAGAAGAGAAAGAAAGAACAACATCGTGAATTTTGATAGTACGGGGGGTAGGATTGTGGCGTCCTCTGTTAGATTGTTTGTCTTATATTTGAGGAAGAAGGTCCTCGAACCCCTAACCATGTATGATAATATTTTTTCCCCATCAAGGTATTATGATTATAATGATTTTGATTTCGGCTACATTTTAACTATTTCTAGTGATAAAATAACTGAATTTGCTCAATCTAACTCCAATCTCGATTTCCAAACCAATCCTTAAATCGTACTTAAGTCCGATGAACCCATTAATGAGAGTGATAAAGATGTCGACAATACCGCTTACAATAGCACCGAGAGCGAGGAGCCAGTCATCGAGTGCCACGACACACCATTTGCTATTAACTTGGATCTCTCCAGTGAAGAAGAAACACCAGAAATTTGGCCTACAACATCTCAAGCAGAAGGAATCATAGAAATAAATTTAAGGAGTGGGAAAGTGTTACCCCTGAGGTCATCTCCAGTGGATAAAGGAAAATAAAAGGTCACTAATGAAGAGCTCCCTCCACCTCCGCTAGTGGAAAAACCACATAATCAAGTAAATATTGGATGATTAACAATGTTGATTATAACATGCTAGCTCATCTTAGGAGGTTACCAACCAAACTAAGCATTTATGGCGCTCTAATCCTGTCAAAGAAAATGAGAGAATCTCTAGTTACAACTTTGCTTGACCCAGAGATTTGCTTAGCTCAGTTGGCCAGCACCTTCTCGGATGAAGTTTGTTAATTAAAGGAACAGCCTGTGATAACCATAAAAAATGAAGACTTGTTGCTTGGTACCACTGAACACAACCAAACACTCTACATCTTTGTTAATATTGAAAGATTTGTACTGTCCAGAATTTTGGTAGATTCGGGAGCATCACTCAACCTAATGAGTCTACGAACATTGACATATTTGGATATTGAAGCTTAAGAGCTTACAACCATTAAAATGATGTTACAAGGATTTAAACAGAAGGGAGAAAGAGCCCTTGGATTGATTACACTACTAATAAAAGTTGAAGAACTAGTAACAACCGCAAAATTTTGATGCAAAGGCCTTTGTTAATGCTTTACTGAGATGACTATGGATTTATAAGCATAATATGGTTCTGTCATCTCTTCACCAATGCATCAAATATTTCAAAGAGGGACAAGAACATTGTATTAAGGGAGATTTACAATCATTTTAAGTTCATGAAATGGGCATTCTCGAAGATGCCACCTAATACACACCTCCAAAGAGAAATATCTTTTCCCTAGAAAATATGGAAAATGAAGTACAAGATCAAAAGAATAAAAAATAAGAGGCCATTCGACTCTGCTTCGATGATCTACTAATGTTTCTTCACGACAAGCTGGTAGATGTTCTTTTAGCCCATACACCCGAGATCGAGGTCAGGGACGTGGAAGAGGAAGAACCAACACAATTATTGAATGGACTAGGCTGACCATCAACATCGACATGGAAGAAAGTTCTGATGAAGAAAGCTCTGAGGAACAAATGATGATGATAAAGCAGAAGAAACCACAATATGAAATTCCCTTGGAAGATGTGGACAAAGATGAATATGAGTCGATGTATGATCGGATCAACCACTATGTGAATGCCATGTCCCTTACTCTAATCTGCCCTTAAAAGGTTGAGAGTTTAGAGGTCAAGGAAGTCTGTAGTGTTGGTTTGAAGCCGATCAAGTTTTACCATGCATCCCCTTCTACTAGTTATGAAAATCATGTATATATGGAAGAGGATTCTAATGAATTAATGGAATTACCTTTTGGTTACTTTTATCCTGGTGTACGAAAGTTAATTTATTAGGGATATGCGCCAAAGAAAATGCTAAAGGATAACCTACAACTTTTTGAGAAAACCTCTAACTCAAAAAAAGGTCTCAGATTTAGTACTATAAGACCAATCGATGACTCAAAATTTGGCGTGGTTGTTAATAACATATTGGAAGAGGATTGCCTCAATGTAGACAGGAGGCTTAAGTTCAGTTAATAGATGATGCCTCACCAAAATTTGAAGAAAAAATTAAGTCAATAGTGGATGAATTGAAATAAAATCAACCTCGGGACAGAGGTGTAGCCCCAACCCACCTTCATAAGTTCCTTACTCAAAAAGGAAGAATCTAAGAAATTAAAAAAACTATTGTAGGAATTTAAAGATTGCTTAGCCTAGAGTTATGATGAAAGGCCAGAGCTTTCAGCAGAAGTTATAGTTTATAAACTCGGGGTGGACAAAGATATGACCCCAGTAAAATAAGCCCCCAGAAGAATGCACATCGAGATAGAGCAACAAGTCATTGCTGAGGTAAAGAAGTTAATAGAGGCTAACTTTGTAAGAGAAGAACAATACGCCACATGGTTAGATAATGTTGTACCAGTTAAAAAGAAAAATGGACAAATCCGTGTATGTGTCAAATTTAGGGATTTAAACAAAGCATGTTCAAAAGATGAGTTTCCATTACCGATGGTGGACATCGCTTTGACACATGAGATTTTCTCTTTCATGGATGGATTGTAGGGTTATAACCAAATGAAGATGGCTCCAGAAGATGCAACACGTACAGCTTTTAGAACACTGATTGGGATCTTTTGTTACATAGTGATGCCATTTGGGTTGAGAACACTGAAGAAACTTATCAACGAGCTATGATAAAGATCTTTGATGACCCCATTCACAACCAAGTGGAATGCTACGGGGATGATATGGTCATCAAAATAAAATAGAAAATAGAAGATTTTTACAATTTGAGGATCATGTTTGAACAATTATGATAATATAATCTAACGATGAACCCCTTAAAGTGCGCCTTCGATGTAATCTCCGGGAAATTTCTAGGATTCTTTGTTCGTTATCAGGCAATCGAGATTGACCCGAATAAAATTATAGTAATCTTAGAAATGCCACTTCCTAAAACTTTGAAACAACTATGTTCCTTTCAAGGAATATTGGCATATCTGAGACACTTTATTTCTATTCTATCTGTTAGGTGTCAGCACTTTTTGGCATTAATTAAAAATAATGCCAAATTTGTTTGCAAAGAGAAATGTCAGTGGGCCTTTGAGGAGGTTAAGCAATATTTAATGACACCTCATGTTTTGGCAGCCCCTATCTCATGAAAACCATTGTTATTCTATACTGCGGCCTTAAAAGACTCCCTTCGAGCCCTGTTAGCCCAGGTCAATGACGAGGGTAAGAAAAATGTGCTCTACTACTTAAGTTGACATCTAATACCGACAGAAGTAAAGTAACCACCTATAGAGAAGCATTATCTAGCGTTAATTTTTGCCACCCAAAAGCTTAGGCATTACATGCTTTCTCATATAATTACTCTTATTTTGAAGGTTAATCCATTGAAATATTTGATGACCCGACCAACACTTTCCAGACATCTAGCAAGGTGGTCGATGATTTTATTGCAATTTGATATAAATTTGGTTCCCCTTCGTGCTATCAAGAGAAAAAAATTAGTAGATTTTCTCGCAGTGCACCCACTTCCAACTGGGTCCCTATTCAATGATGAACTGTCAGATGAGTAGATACTACGAGTAGAACTGTCCAGTGTCAGACATTGGGAAATGGATCAAAAATTGATATACAGGGAAAAACAGAAATTGATCTGGTTTTCATCACACCGGATAAGGTTATATTGAGACTCTCCTATCACCTGACAGAGCCGTATACAAACAACAAAGCAGAATATGAAGCATTGATCACCAGGTTGGAGTCGGCAATCTCTATGGATATAACAGATATTATCGTCTACGATGACTCAAAGCTCGTCATCCAATGAGTTGTAGGATAAAATAAAATTTTAAAACCAAGGTTAGCATAATACCACAGGTACACAATAAGTTGTTGGAATAGATTCTCAATGTGATTCTGTACTAGATTCCTCAGAGGAATAATGCCCATGCCGACACTCTAGAAATTCTTTCCAAAGAACTGGCATGTCCACCAGCGGAATCCATTGACATTACAGTGCAAGGAAGATGGGTTTTATCTTAGATAAACCTCAATAATTTATACAAGCTTAAAAAATAAGAAGGAATGATGATTGCAGTTGTTGACATCAACGAAGATTGGTGAAAGCCATTAATGGAATATTATAAATTGGAAAGCTAAAGCAGAATATGAAGCATTGATCACCAGGTTGGAGTCGGCAATCTCTATGGATATAACAGATATTATCGTCTACGATGACTCAAAGCTCGTCATCCAATGAGTTGTAGGATAAAATAAAATTTTAAAACCAAGGTTAGCATAATACCACAGGTACACAATAAGTTGTTGGAATAGATTCTCAATGTGATTCTGTACTAGATTCCTCAGAGGAATAATGCCCATGCCGACACTCTAGAAATTCTTTCCAAAGAACTGGCATGTCCACCAGCGGAATCCATTGACATTACAGTGCAAGGAAGATGGGTTTTATCTTAGATAAACCTCAATAATTTATACAAGCTTAAAAAATAAGAAGGAATGATGATTGCAGTTGTTGACATCAACGAAGATTGGTGAAAGCCATTAATGGAATATTATAAATTGGAAAGCTACCAGAAGACAAGTCTGAGGCATACCACATCACAAGAAGGGCTATGTCATATGCTCTAGTGGATAATGTCCTTTACAGAAGATCGTTCGATCAGATGTGGATGCGATGTTTAAGCATGAACGAAGCACAAAATGTTGTTAAACAAGTACATGTCGGATTGTGTGGTGCTCATCAGTCAGAGCAAAAAATGAAAATGAAGATCAAGAGACTTGGATATTATTTTTCAGGAATGATGTTTGATTGCATGGATACAGCTAGAAGGTGTCACCTTTTCCAAGTGCATGGGGTAGTCTTACACCAACCTCCAAATGTGCCACATCCAACCGTTGCCTTATGGTTATTCGACTGTTGGGGCACAGACATAATAGGTCCGATAGACCCTCCATCCTTTAAGGGACATAGATTTATTCTCACTGTTATAAATTAATTTGCTAAGTGGGAAGAGGTAGTGCCATTGCGAGAGGTTACATGATCCTGAAAATTGTAGTTGTGTAAAATTAATAAAGTTGACTCCACTTTGCAACAATGTCAAAAAAATTTGGTTCGATATGTATAAATAAGATATTGAAGCAATTTATATTGGGATTCTACAAAGTTTACGTATCGTTATCAAGTAATACATGACTTTCTGTTTAAGTCCCAAATATCAATCCCACGAGGAAGGTTTAAATTCTAAATGGTAATTTAAACTAGAAAATTCACAACAATAAAGAAAGTCTACTACACTAATTGCATATGTTTAAGGTGCTATCAGAACTAAATTATCAACTAGTAGCAAGACTGCAAAGTAAAGTTAAACTATAACTACCAAACAATATTTCTGTGATGAAGTTATCAAATATGAGAAAACATCTTTCCCACTACAATGAATTTTTGGTTAAATGAGAGAGATAAATGGTTTTAATTTGTAATGTACCAAATAGGAGCATTTTTAATTCTCTACCCCTTAGTCAAGTGTTATTGAGAATAGTTGGCTAATCTTAGGATTAGTCTCTAAATCCGTGGTTAGGCTGGAAGGATACTGACTCTCACTCTAGAGCTCCCACTTCCCTTCTCCTGAAGGCTAACTCTCGCTTTAGTTCTTAAACACTAAGACCAAATTGGGGAATTTAGTCTGTCACCCTGAAATCTCCAATTCTTCGCCTAATAATATATATTTTTGTATTATTTTGCACCCAATTCCATGAACGAAACACTCCTTCATGAAATCGAATGTGATTCTCACTTTGTTGTAAAACTCAAATTTCATTTTTTGTATAGTAGGTTTCACAACAGATGTTAACATTTCAATTTACCAAACCGAAAAGTAAATTATAAACTAAGTGAAAAATCACCACAATTTATTTTATATTTTAAAATTGACACATCCAAATTATCTCTTCATTTCACCATATCTCAGAGTACGGAGAAAAACAAAGAAAATTACTCAGACATCATGAGAAACATACAATATGATACAACAAAATATGAATTTCATAATTAAAAGAAAGTTTATACAACAATAATACAAAAACACCACTTATTTGTAACTCTTTCTTAAAGAAAATTGAAAATTTTTTGTAGCCTCTCTTGGACTCTTTCTCTCTTTACAAGGCTCTTGATTTTCTCTTTAAAGAGCCTTGGAAGAAAAAATCTCTCACTTATCTCCCTCTCTTAAGAACTCTTAGGAGAAAATCACACTTAGACTCACCGCACTAAATAATAAAACACTCAAGTAAACTCAATTACACACTAGCCACCTCTTTTTCTGATCAACTTTTGCTCTAAATAAAGCATAATGTTAATTTTCCAAGAGGTGTGTTCAATAACTTTTCAAGAAGCATCCAAATTCATTGAACCTTCTAGAATTTGTCCTAGGTCTGACACTGGTGTCGTCAACGCTAGTGGCCCAAATTAAATCTTTTGATCTATGTCAAATGGCACGGTCGGCGCCCATGATGTTCTGGTCTTCTGGTTTATGCTGGCACCGTCAGCGCTAAGCATTTTTTCGAAAAAGCCATTTTGACTCCAGATTCCATCCTTTTACCTTCCTTTTTGCTCGAAGTGCTAAAAATCATCAACTTACGACAAAACATGAAAAATACCTTCTTTTAAAGTGCAATATTACAAAAAAATTAGTATAAAATATAGGTCTAAAATGCATCTATTTAAGGTGCATCAAAATCGCCCAAACTTGAATGTTACTTGTCCTCAAGTAACTCTTTTACTATTTAAGAAAATATGAGTTATAGTGAAGAATTTAACTTATAGATTTCCATATTTTTGTCTACTAAATATAATAGCATCACTTAAGAAAAAAATTAAAATAACTTTATTTAATACTAAAGGTATAAAAATATATAATAGTCAAGTCAAAGATTTCTGATTTTTTTATTCTTTTCAAGGAAAATTGCAAATTGTCGTAATAAACCCACTGAATATCCATATGAAAAAGAACTTCATGAACAATGAAAACTTTATTAGTAAATATGCTAATACTTAAATATAAGTTTAGAAAATGTAGCCAAGCCTCCTTCCTTAAGTTGAATTAAGTGAAGCCAATTTTTAATTGGGCATCTCCTCAAGCTTCTCCTGCTTCTCCTCACATCAAGCTTCTCCTCACATCTTTTTCTTTTCTTTTCTTTCTTTTTTTTTCTTTTTCTTTTCTTTCAGGATCATTTTCAGTCCTTTTCCTTTTTTTTTTAATGCGAGGATTACTATATCTGGATAGCCTTTAATGATTTTGAACATTACCATCCTCTTCTTAAAGTTAAAAACTTTTCACATTCCTTTACTTTATAAATTCGTATTAGCTTTAAAGATTTTTCATAACATTTCATTCTTTTCTTCTTACATGAAACTCTAAGATTCTTAATACTTCAAAAATACAATTTCCTTTACTTACAATAGAAAAAACACAGTCTTATTCTCTCCTACCAAATACCTTAATCTTTAAAATTAACATTTATTACTGAAAAATTTTACTTAAGCTTACTATTATTTAAAAACACAAATATAGTTATCCAAAGTTTAGGCTCTCTACCACCATAAGTCATGTTAAATTAAAAATTTTAAAATATAGTTCATTGAGGACAAATAAAATTAAGTTTCTCTATTTAAAAATGATTTTTTCTTGTCTTCCAAACTTAAAGTTTTAATAGATTAAGCATGAAAAATTGAAATTACAAGGTGAAAGTGAATAGTTAATATATAAAGAAAAGACTTACCTATTGAAGGTTCTGATTCTGAAACTTAACTCAGAAATATTGCAGGTGCTAATATGAAATACTACAAAACTTGAGAAATTAAATAACATATAATATATATAAAAATATTTGCTGAAAAAGAGTTAACTAAAAATTAAAATACAACAAAGTACTAAAAATAAATAACAGTATAAAAATAAATTTCAATTTAACAATATGTCTACAGATTATAGTTCACAACACCACATTTAAATACAAATCAAAGTTTTACATTTAACTAACTAAACATAACAACAACTTAAAAATTCAACAAACAATAATCTAAATAAAAGATCATAACTAAGACTAAATAGATATTTTCACTCATCATCATCATCATCATCATCTTCTTCTTCTATATCAAAGCTTTGCTGCTGATAAGGGGAAAAGATAGGGTGACTAGGTAATTGTACTGAGTGGTCACCCCTCATGTATCTTACCATAGCATCATCATATGAAGCATCATATTCAAACTTCTACTATGTTTAATTATCATTATGTTCATTTTTGGCCTCTAAATTTTCAATCCTAATCTCTATCCTTAAAATCTCTCCTTGTTGGATCATTATCTATTACATAAGCTCCTGGAGAGTAAGGTTACTAGAAGTAGAAGGAATATCCCTACTCCTACTTCCTGATCTCCATCCAACATGAGATTCATAATTTTTAATGTTTACTTGCCCAATAGGTTTAAGAGGCTCAATTCATTCTTCATTCATTCTATAATCAACTCCTGCTTGCTCACATAATGTGAAAATCAGGGCTGGGTGTGCTAATCCACCAGTCGTCTCACCCATAACAATAGAACGAGTGTTCCTATAGATAATAGATCCAACATCTAGACTACCCATTTTTTGGATACATAAGTTTAAAATAGCTCTGTCCTTAGTAAATTCACTTTGGTGATTTGTAGGTATCATTCTGGCTGATATACAGTAATGTCAGGCCTTGGATATCACATTTAACATGGAAGCAAGGAAGTTTACCTTAACATTATTCTTCACTTTCCAAGCGCCTCTTCCATCAGTAAGAAATGAAATAACTTCATCCAAAGCCTTGTTCGAAGTAGAAAATATGTTGTACTCATAGTGAAATGCTTCTCATAACTGATAGAATTCATTAATCCTCCTCGGGGTAAATTCAACCATTTGGAGAACGCTCTAAACTTAAATCCACTAACTAAGAGTTCTTCACCAAAGGATTTTCTCAAAATCTCCTTAAAAAAATTTGAAATTTTAGATCTCGACAATGTAAGAGAAATCCTTGGTGGAAATAAAAATATTTTAGTTCAAAGTGTAGCTCTTACCGAGAGAAGATGAAATCCAAACTCCTTTTGACTTTTAATTCCTTTAAGTCCATGCATTTGCAAGCCCTAGTGGTGTAAACCGAAGGTTGAATGTGACTGAAAGGGTAAAAATGGTGTTTTTAATGTGCAGTTTGTGAAATTAAAGGGATTTGGGTTCTTTAGGGTCTCGGGCGCCCTTGGCGCCCATGCTAGTGCTATTAGCGCCCATGCTGGCACCGTCAGCGTCAGTCCAAAAAATATAAAATTTTCCTAATTTTCAAATTTTAGTTATTTCAAATTCTTTTTAAAGTCTAATTAGCCTTCTTTTTTCTTTTTTTAAACAATAATAATCATCCTTAAATGATCCAAAAATAAATGTTTTTACAAATAATACAAAACCAACTTTTATTTATAAAATTCCAAATTTTTACAAATACAGATTTTTAATCACACAAACACATACATTAAGCAAATCACATTGTAATTCAGCATTAAAATCAAGCCACAACACTAGAACGCTGCAAACTAAACTATACATATAATTAAAGTTATAAGAGTTTTAAAGCAAAGCAAATCCAACACACTTACATTAAAAACAGTCAGCACTTTTTGGTTTGGGGAGTTGCCCGTAAGAAGTTGTCGGTCACCAAAATCGAAATCTCGTCACCTAATTTGGAAGGACGTTTTAATTTACATATATAATTAGTTTTAGAAAAATATGAAATCAAACTGACCCCATATTTTTCATAGTTTAAATAAAGAGCGTTGTACCTCAAACCCTGTATCTATCCTAAAGGTTCCAAAGGATAAACACAAGACTTGAGGATGAAGCTCGATCAAATAAGCTGAGAAATATATGACGTCCATTTGGTCTGCGAAACCGTTTTATTTGCCAACAATTTCACATATTTAATATGAAGAATTAGACAGGTTTTATATTAAGCTGGGTTCGGAAAAGCTTTATATAAGGGCAAGCCCCTAAAGTTAATTACATCTTAAATGACCAAAGCCATTTAAGAAAAACCTCGATAAAAATTAGGAAGTATAATCTTTAAGGATTTCAAAGGATAAGACTGTTCAACGAGATTGGATAGAGATGTGTGAAATGGGATTAGCTTAAGTTTAGAGCATTCAGTTTTTGGAATCCAAAAGACGAGGAATTAAGGGATGTCATTGATCCAGAGGGGAACCTCGACCTCGGTGCCTTCCCAAGCTATCCTATTATTTGGCTTCAGTTTTGAGTAGAAATATTTAGGTGTTCCATCCCGCCAATTTTATTTAATTAGGGCTTACATTCGTGTGAAACGATCACACAAATAGCCTGGATGATGTGCGGATTTATGTCGTGACGGACGACAACCTCGGAATCCTAAGACGAGTTAGGGCTTATATTATATAGTAAAGTTGTACAAAGGCCTAAAGATAAGGTGAGGATTTATGCTGCACTAGGCAAATAACTTTGAAATCCTATGGCTTTATTGTTTAAGTCTAAGGAAGGGAATTGGTTTATCTGAGAAAGACAATTTTTGCTGTTGAAGATGGTCGTGTTGCCCACCATGCTAGCCTCAGGCTCCTTATCGTGGCAAGTTTAAGTTTTTTAGGATGTCAAGTTATGATGTCAAATCAGACGACCCTATGGTTGAAGTTCTTTAAATGTTATGAGGGATGTTAAAGTTGATTAGAGCGATACCGGTTAGAATCTTACGGTTCCCTCGTTCCGACACCACTATTTTCTATTGGATTCACTTAGTCTGAATGAATTTACTAAACTCAACTTAATGAGTTCCATAATTTCATTTAGACCGTGGGAAGCCTTGTTAGCAACCGTAGGTTACCTCCTCTGAGGGATTCCCAATCATCCGATAGAGACATCTTAATTTACTTCTAGTTGTTGTTTTGTGTGAAGTTTGTGATTAAATTTTGAGTTGTTTTATATTTTGAATGTTATGGAAGTGAATTTTATCATGATTGATTTTAGTTTTGGTTTTGGTTTTGTAGCTATCCTGATAGTTTTAGTTTTCATGCAGGGTGACATCGTTGTTTAGCACACAAGTTCATGTTAACATCAAAAGTACATTATGAAAGTATAAGAAAGGCGGCGCTGTAAACTGTAATAGTGTACCTGGCGAGTCTTCTCGTTCCACTACCTGAAACTCAAAATGCATGTCAAGGCATTTCATATGAAGCAGGAAAGTAAAGTTTTAGCGACCTAACTAACCCTAGGTCATATCTTGGTGGGTCCCTATTAGTTCATTTAGGGATGATTTTTATTAGGCAAAACATATTAAGTTTAGTAGACCTCCGTAAGTTTAGTAGACCTCCTAGTAGACCTCCGAGGTATCTAACAGGTCTAGAGGAAGAAGCAGGTCCATGCTTCCCTCTGAAAAGTCTCAAGCTCATTTAAACTTAGTTTGCTGCTTAATAATTCTTCCTATGGATACCTTTAATGCTCAACGAATAATGATGTTTCAATTATCCCAAAGGGTAGGGTAATCATCATCTGTGATTTAATTTGTAAATTACGTGGGTGATGACCCTTGAAAGGATAAGTTAATATTACAAAGGCACTCAACCAACTTTTTAATTTGGGCTTGTAGTGTTTTAAAGATATTCAATTTTAATTATGTTCACTTTTCTAATCCTCATTTAATCATATTTGATTTAGCCTAGGTCATTACTAAGCCCTTAAGGTTTTGGTGGATGTCTTAGTATATATTTTGGAAGTGATTGAATTTTAAGTGATGATGATTCATTTTTGAAAGTCATTTGAACATCAAATAGGGGTATTATATTAATGAGTTATTAACACCCAAAACTATACCCCTAAGTCTAGGATCATTTATTGAACTAGACTTCCACAGATTTATCCTTTGATTATTGAAAGAGTGAGGTTGGTTTATACCAATTAATCCCCCTGTGTTTCATTCATCCAAATATGTTGATTAGGATGAAAGGTTACCCATTTCCCTTTCTTGAATTAAGCCAAAATGTTAATTAATGCCAATTTTCCAAAATTACGCTTTTGCCCTTAAGGCTCTATCACTTCATAATTTTCATAATTTGTCAAATTTAACTTCATAATTTGTCAAATTTAAATCAAATGACTTTGGAATTTTCATCCCACCTCACTCATGGGTCAATTAAGATATCAGAGGAGAAATTTTGATTTTTCAAAATTTAGTTTAATTTACATATTGATTTTAATGCAAAAATAGGATTTTTCAAAGAAAATTCTATTAATTGACCAAGACAAAGCCTAATTGCTTGAAATTTTTACTAGAGGTATAATTGGGCTAGAGAAGAATTGGGACCAATGTTCATGATTTATGGAATTATATTTGAATTTTAAGAATTATTTGAAGTTCTCGAGTATTTATTAATTATAAAATATTTTAAGTATTGAAAATTAAGTTGTATATTTTTATTAAATATCTCTGATGTCAAGGGACATAGAGGAACAAATTTCATATTTTTATAAATTTTCTTTGAATTTTTAGAATCATTTTAATGAAAATTTTTAGAATCATTTTAATTTAGAATCATTTTAATGAAAATCCATTTTTAGCATTTAAAAATTATTTTAAGCTTCAAAATTCAATATCTTCACTAAGAAAATTAGGAAAAGTGTTGCAATTGTTCCTAAGTGCTTAGCAAAAAATTTAGAACATTTCAATGTATTTTATTATTTTTGATATTTTTATTATTTTTTTATTATTTAAATATTAAAAATAGGCTTGAAAATGAAATTTTTATTTTAATTTCAAATTTATTTTTAGAAAATTTCTCTGATCACAGAGAACTACAAAAACTAATTTTTATAATTTTTTAAGTTATATTTTAATTATTAAAAAAATTTTTAGTACTAAAAATGTCAATTAACTTGAAAAATCAATTTAAGTTATTAAATGAGCTCCAACTGTTTTGAAATTTTTATGGGGAGTTCTCTATAATTTGAGTATAAGTGGAGTTTAGAAATCAGGTCATTTAGATGTTTGTGTTAACCAAAATTAATTTTCTTTATATTTTAGGGTTGGTGAAAATTAGGTGTATTCTTAATGATTTAACCCATGAAATATTTTTTAAACGGTTCTCTGGTCACATTAAACCTTTCGAAATTTTCTTGGAATTTTCTAGACAACATGCTAATTATTATGATTAATTTATGCAAATAATAGACATAAAATTGAAAAATATGGATCTCTATCTAGAGATCTCCTCTGACTTTGGAAAAATCAAGGAATGTTCCCTAAGACAGGGAAACAACATCCTAAAATTTCAAGTCATGGTGAAATGTCTACATGCATGGAGAATCAAAAGACTCAAACATTATTTAATTAATTAAAAATAAAGCATGCATCAAATGGACCACAAATTATTCCCACAATGTTCTCCTCTATTCACTGAGCAAGAGAGTATTTTTATTTTATTTTTGTGATTTTCTACACCAAGATATGAATTTTTGAAGTTAGGGATCATTTTCTGATTTATTTAATTCCCTATTTATCTATTTAAATGTGCGACATTGACTAGATCCTAGATGGCTCCAAAAACACCCGTGGCGTGCTCTGGTTGGACGTTGCCATCCACGTAGCCGCTAACTCGGCCCACGCTTTATGAACCGAAGTGCCGTCTGGCTTCAACTCGTCCATTGATGAGATAAATGTGCAATCGAACAGCTCCCCATCATCGTCCCCAAATAGGCTAACCCAAGAACCGTCCACACTAAAACCTTAAGATCTTCCTCTAGACTCAACCAAATCTCATGGGGTTTGATCCTATAGACTCGTCTAAGTGAGACGAACACATCCATATGGTAATCATGTAAATAAATTAAGCTTAATCAAATTGTGAATCAAAATAGGCTCGGGAGGAGGAAAAGTTCAATACCTTTGCTCTGAAAAGGGAAGCTTCAATCAGAGGTGCTCGGCAAATTTGTGGAGGTCCAAGGAGGCTAGGGATTATGCCTCTTACTGTGGTGAAAGGTCTAGGTCTGAATTCGACCAAGCTCGATTTCAGGTATTTCAGGTGTTGGTCTAGAGTGTTGGTCTAGAGCTATGCTAGGATCTCTATGGAAGGGGGATTTGATGGGGCTTCTTCTTCTTTCACTGTGGTGAAGGTGTAGGTGAATATAATTTGAGTTTGATGGACTGTGGAGGTGTGGTGAGCTTTTTCCTGATTTTTTGTAGAAGTTTGACCTCAAAATTGAGCTTCCACAATGGGAATCAGTGGGGGAAAGTGATTGGCTTGAGTTGAGGAGGTCTCAAAGAGTCTCTGGGAGCAATTTGGAGGGGTCTCTCTAAGAAATTTTTAGTAGACCCTCCATGGCCGTGAAGGTGAGCTTTTTATAAAAATGTCTTAAGGCTTGCTACCATGGCCAATGAGGTGGTTAAAAGTGATGCGTAGGTGGAGGGCAGAGAGACTCTAACATTTAATTTGGATGAGGTGGCCTGTTAGTTTGAAATGGGTTTGATTCTATGTGGGTGAATCACAGTTTTGGTGTTTTTCGACCACTAGACTGGCTGGCCAGGCCAGGGGAGGTGGCTAGAGGGCTCAGGGACCTCAAAGGAATCTGTCACAGCAATTAAATGGGTTTAGGCTTTATTTTGGCAAAAAGATCTTAAACTTAAGCAAATTTAGAAATAAAATCTCTTAATTTAGGGTACCTTTGGTCCATGTCCTAGCTTAGGTGGTTTTATGGAGTTTAGACTGGTCACTAGTTCCCAACTAATGGCTGTGGAGTCATTAATTTGGTGGCTTTATCGTGGTTTGGCTAACTTTAGTGCATGGGTCCAATATGGGTTCAAATGACCAAAACTTGGGTTTGGGCTAGGCTATCCATGACCTTGAGCCCAATTTATTGATAAAATTTATGTCCATGATTGTAATGAAGATTTTTAGTGAAGGATTAAAATGATTTTGAGTTCAATTAGAGGGTCAATTTGGAGGATTTTTGAAATTTGGTCAATTTGGGCATGTTGGGCTAAACTTGGGTCTATATTAGGATAGGATTGAAATTTGTATTAATTTAATAGTTCAAATGATCAATAAAGATGCTATAAAGATTTTTCATGAAGGAGTGGAATGGAAATTTTGGGGCTAAGGCAATCAAATTGATGGAATTTTGAGACATGGCCAATTTGGGGATTTTTGGATTTGGGTTGAAATTAAATGAAATTGAGGCTTCACAAAGGGCAATTTAAGGTCAAGTTTGATATTTAGGAATGTTATGAAGATTTTATGGTCCAAATTGAGACCAATAGAGTAGGCCATAGGGTTCAATTAGGTAGAACCAAGTCATAGGGCCAAAATTGGGGGTTTTGATTTAGATCAAAATTAGGCTCAAATCATGGGCCAAATGAGCTTTTATTTGGTTTATATTGGTCATATGAAAGGTTAATTGGAGTTTGGGATTGAACTTGGGGGAAGTTGGGACCCATTTGAAGGACATTTGAGGTGGATTTGGGGAGATTGGGCCTTTAGAGGCAATTTTAGGGGTTTTGGTCAAAATGGTAAAAATGTACAATTTGGGTCATGTGGTAGTTGAGAAAAATGACATTAGGAATATTTGGAATATTTTTGGAATTATTGGGACTTTTTGAAATTTTTAGAATTTTTGGCTGAGGGATATTTTGGTAATTTGGCAATTTTTGGTGATTTTGGGTAATTTAGGTATTTTCAAAAGGTTTGAAATGATTTTTGAATAAATTTAGGTATTTTGGGTAAATTTGGAAATTTTGGCCAAATTTAGGGTTTTAAGGGTACTTAGGTAATTTGGGGGAGTTTAGGGGCAAAAGGCTAAGTTGGGCATTTTGATAGAGTTGGGGTGTCAACCACCATAAATAAGTCATGGACCAATGAAAAACCCATTTTGGGTCCTCTATGTACTGGTCTTAGTTAAAACCTAGCCTAGGGCCAGTGGGTTTAGGGTACCATCTACATGAGTATCCCAAAAGAATTAAGGGACCAAAGTCAAGAAATTTTGGTTCGTGCTTGTGAGTGGTTGTGAGTGAGGTGATTGCTAGTGAGTGCCTTAGCTCTAAACCAACACCCAGGGCCAACCCTAAGGTCCAACAGTCCTATAGGAACTCTTCTTGAGCTCCCTCATAGTGACCCTATATACTAAGTGCTAGAGGTTAGGACAAATATGTAAAACTTCAAGTTCAGTAAAGAGGAGTTTAGATTTTCTAATGGTGAGGGTTCCTTTTCTAGTTTTCTAGGAATAGTCAATAGGAAAGACCTATGGCTAGCCCCTAGGCTACTAAAAAGGAAAACTAGACCTCAACCAAAAATGAGGTCAACAAAAACACAATTAATTTTAAACATTGGAAAGTCAAACTTCTTCAATTACTCTTCTTCATCTTCAGTACTATCTCCTCCTCTAATATCTCCCATAGACTGGTAATGGTCGTACAAATCATAGAAGGGTCAGTAAGAGAAATGATCAGTTGAATTTTCATCGATCCATTCATTCTTCTTGAACGTCTGCACCAAACCCGCTTCAATCCATCTTGTATGATCAAAGTGTTCTTTCATCCTCCAATCTAAGTGATCAAAAAGGTAAGTAAGATTTCCTATTGAATCCATGATATTTTGAAGTTGTCTTTCTATTTTCTTTATTTTCTTCTCCAAAACTTGTGAACTTCCAACTGTACATGGTATGAAGGGTGTCGAAGCATGTGAAGATTGATCCAAGATAATATCTAATGCTTCATTTCCTTTCTCAATATAGTTTCCATCAATAAGATCCATGGGATCTCAGGGTAATAACACTTTCTCCCAACTTTCATATGGCACTTCATATGGCACTTGAGATTAGCACTTGAGATTAACTGCAAAGTAAGAAGATCATAGATGGATGCCCCAGTCCATATATAGGCCCATTCAGTATAATACCCATAAGAGATTTAAAATTAATTGATCCCACATCAATGGGCTTTCCCATTTGAATGCAATAGTTTAAAATGACACTTTCTTCTATAAATCTACTAATTTTCATTTTAGCGAGTAGTTTTGCAGAGATGAAGAAATACCATTGTTTAGATATATGATTTTTTAGTGAAGTGGAGAAAGTAACGTACCCCTCCTCTCTGATTTCTAAATTATCATTTTCTTCTATTAGAAATCGGTATACATCACACATCATATCCTCCATTGGTATAAAGTTTGTATAATGACAGATCGACATGCTTTCTATCATAAACATATCGTAAATTTGCAATGGAGTAAATGGTATGCCCTTAGCTCAAAGGAAGACAAGTCATTGGTTAATTTCATGTAGGTTAGGGTAAAATTCTTTTACCGCTGGAACAACTACTGCAGTGAAAGTGTAGCATAAAACTTCCTAACGTCTATGTACTATGATTTTCTCAATCTGCAAAGTTGGATTACTCAATCCATGATTTACAAAGCCTCTCTCCTTGATAAGTCTCTTCTCAGTGATGACTTTGTCGTATAATCCCTGCGCGTTAAAGTTGATGAACTTTCTTCTATTGAAAACCCCATATCTTGAAGTATTTCTAGGAATGGAAGCCATGGATTATGAAATCTGGAAGTTTCTGGTCGTCCAAAATGGTGTTCATGCATTTAAAAAGACCTCTAGGGAGTTTTTTTGAAGTGAAATCCCGCGAAAGTCTGCCAAATTATTCATGAACTGTCGAAACTGCACTGGGCACTATTGAAGGCATCGACGCCATGGCCCCAAAGCCATAGTTGCATCTATTTTGTTTTTTGTTCAAATCATTTCCAAATTTTCAACCAATACCAAAATTTGTCTTGATTTATGATATATAAGATTGTGTAGGATTCTAAGATATTATTATTTCTTTATACAAAGAACAATTATTAAACAAAATACTAAGATATACATACACACATACATACATACATATATATATATATATATATGTATGTATGTATGTATGTATGTATATCTTAGTATTTTGTTTAATAATTGTTCTTTGTATAAAGAAATAATAATATCTTAGAATCCTACACAATCTTATATATCATAAATCAAGACAAATTTTGGTATTGGTTGAAAATTTGGAAATGATTTGAACAAAAAACAAAATAGATGCAACTATGGCTTTGGGGCCATGGCGTCGATGCCTTCAATAGTGCCCAGTGCAGTTTCGACAGTTCATGAATAATTTGGCAGACTTTCGCGGGATTTCACTTCAAAAAAACTCCCTAGAGGTCTTTTTAAATGCATGAACACCATTTTGGACGACCAGAAACTTCCAGATTTCATAATCCATGGCTTCCATTCCTAGAAATACTTCAAGATATGGGGTTTTCAATAGAAGAAAGTTCATCAACTTTAACGCGCAGGGATTATACGACAAAGTCATCACTGAGAAGAGACTTATCAAGGAGAGAGGCTTTTTTATAATTTTCCGATCATCCCATATTTTCATTTTCTTTTTATAGATTTTTGCATTATCATGTGCTTCATTTCTAATCTCCTTAAGTTCATTGAGTTGCAATAATCTTTTTCACCAGCATCTTTTAGATTAAAATTAAATTTCTTAATCGCCCAAAATGCTTTATGTTCCAATTCTATTGGTAAGTGACATGTTTTACAAAAAATAAGTCTATATGGAGACAATCCAATATGAGTCTTATAGGCAGTTCTATATGCCCATAGTGCAGTATCTAATCTAGCAGACGATTTCAATTTATAAGGATTTAAAGCTTTCTCTAAGATTTGCTTTATTTCATGATTTGATATTCCTGCTAGACCGCTAGTTTTGGGATGATAAGCACTAGAGAATCTATACATAAAATTTATTTTTTAATTAATTTTTTGATTCTCTTATTCCTAAAATGAGATCCTTCATCAGTAATAATTACTCTTGACATTCCATATCTTGTAAAAATTTTTTTATTTAAAAATTTAGAAACACCTTGAGCATCACATTTAGGTACAACAATAGATTCTATCCATTTGGACATATAATCAACAACAAGTAATATATATAAATTTCTAAATGAAGAGTTTCCAAATGAAGGCATAAATGGTCCCATAAAATTTAATCCCCACACATCAAAAATTTCAACATTCAATGTGTAATTAAGAGGCATTTCATTTCTTCTAGAAATATTTCCTACTGACTGACATTGATCACATATTTTAATATATTCATTAACGTCTTTAAAAAGAGTAGACCAATAAATTCCAGCTTGCAAAATTTTATGTGCAGTTCTACTAGTTCCAAAATATCCTCCTAATTCAGAATCATGACATTGCCCAATTATTTTTTTAATTTCTTCATAAGACACATACCTTCTAATGATCAAATCTTTACACTATTTACATAAATGAGGGTCATCCCAAAAATAGAATTTTGAATCATGATCAAATTTCTTTAATTGTTGATTTTTTACATCTGGTGGTAGAATATCACTCACAATATAATTTACTATATAATTTACTATATCTTACTATATCGGCATACCACGGTATATTCTTTATATCAATATTATATAATTGTTCATCAGGGAAAGGTTTCAAAATTTCATTTTCAAAATCAGTTAATATTTATTGTTCTAGTGTAGACAAATGATAATCTATTTGATTATCATTTTCCTTTCTATCTAATACTATAAAATTGAACTCTTGCAGCAAAAGTACTCATCTAATTAATCTTGGCTTAGCATCTTTCTTTTGAATCAAATATTTGATAGCTGAATAATATTTGATAGCTGAATGGTCTGTGATAGCTGAATGGTCTGTATGCACTATATATTTAGCTCCAATTAAGTAAGGTATAAACTTATGAAAGGCATGGAAAATAGTTAATAACTCTCTTTGAATGGTGGTGTAATTAATTTAAGCATCATTTAGAGTTTTACTAGCATAATATATTATTTTAAAAACTTTATTATACATCCTAAAACAGCTCCAATAACATGATCACTAGCATCACACATTATTTCAAATGGTTTCTCCCAATCAGGTGGAACTATTATAGGAGCAGTAATTAATTTTTCTTTCAATAGTTCAAATTCTTTTATGCATTCCTCATTAAAATTAAATTTCATATCCTTCTCTAAAAGTTGGCATAATGGCTTAGTAATTTTTGAAAATTTTTTTATATAACGCTTGAAGAAACTAGCATATCCTAGAAAACATCTTACCCCTCTAACAGTAGTAGGAGGCAGTAATTTCACATTAACTTAAATTTTTGCTGGATCTACTTCCATGCCATTTTCAAAAATTTTATGCCCAATTACAATTCCTCCTACAATGATAAAATGACATTTTTCCCAATTTAGCACTAAGCTGATTTTTTCACATAGTTCCAGAATTTTTTCTAAATTATTTAAGCAAAAATCAAATGAAGTTCTGAATACAGAAAAATCATCCATAAATACTTCCATTCCATGTACAATTAAATTATTAAAAATTGACATCATACATATTGAAATGTCGCAGGTGCGTTACATAGTCCAAAAGGCATTCTACAAAAAGGAAATATTCAATAAGGGCTTGTAAATGTTATTTTTTCTTAATCTTCAAGAGCAATCGAAATTTGGTGATACCCAATATATCCAACTAGAAAGCAATAATATTTTTTTTCAGCCAATCTATCCAACACTTGGTCCAAAAATGGTAAAGGAAAATGATCTTTTTTGGTGACCATATTTAATTTTCTATTTCTATACAAATTTGCCAGCCAGTAACTTATCTTATTAGAATTAATTCATTTTTCTCATTTACTTCAACTATAACCCCTCTTTTCTTTGAAACATAGTGAATCAAACTTACCCAAGCACTGCCTGAAATAAGATATATAATTCCAGCATCTAACCATTTTATGATTTTTTTTTTAAAAATTTCTTTCATTATTGGGTTTAATCACTTCTGAGGATCAGCTTTAGGTTCATATTATTTATCTAATAGAATTCTGCGCATACAAATTAAAGGACTGATTCCTTTAATACTGCTAAAGTCCATCCAAAAACCTTCTTATATCTTTTCAACATTTCTACTAATCTTTGCTCTTGAATTTTTGTTAAATCAAAAGATATAATAACAGACAATGTAGATGAATTTCCTAACGACACATATTTTAAATGGTTAGGTAATATTTTCATTTTAAGTTCAGGTGGTTTAATACTTGAAGTAATAAGATTTTTATTTATAATTCTCCAAAAGGTCTAAAGTTTCAAATTTGTCTTTAACATAATTTAACTTCTCTTCTTTTTTTTCATTCTCATTCTCAAAATACTTTTCTTGCTTTTATTTTTCTTCAAACATTCCATTAAATCCCTCATTACTTAGACAATTAGTAACTTCCATTCTAAAACATTCATTATCTATTTTTATTGTAGGATTTTTCATAGTTTTTGCTATATTACATGTTACTTCTTGATGATTGGCTCTCACTATTAATTCTCTTTTTTGTACATCTATCACAGCTCTCCATACTGCAAGAAATGGTCTCCCTAAAATAATAGGAATTTTTTTATCTTCCTCCATATACAATAAAGTTTACAAGAAAAATAAATTTATCCACTTTCACTAACACATCTTCTATAACTCCGTTAGGACAAGTTATTGATCGATCAACTAACTGAAGAGTTACAGTAGTAGGGGAAATCTGTCCTAAATCTAAACGTTTAAAATCTAATTGAGGCCTTAGATTAATACTAGCTCCTAGATCACATAAGTCTTTTCCAAAAAAACTTTTCACCAATAGCACAAGTTATAGTAAAACTACCATAATCTTTTGCTTATCAGAAAGCTTTTTCTGAATAATGTCGCTACACTCTTCACTTAGTGCAACGGCCTCGTGATCTACAAACTTCCTTTACTTGTTTAGAATATCCTTTATAAATTTCACATAACTTGGCATTTGTTCCAAAGCTTCAATGAAAAGAATATTTATCATTAACTTTTTAAGGATTTCCAAAAATTTTGTAAATTGTTTATCTTTATTCTTCTACTTTAGTTTTTGAGGAAACAGAGGTGGCTCTTTTTCTAAAGAAATTTGTATTGGTTTATTTTCATCATTGTCGCTTTCAATTTCTACGTTCTCCTCCTCAACTTTAGTTTCTCTTTGGATTCTTGTTTTCACTTCTTTTCTACTTCATAATTGAATAGCTTTAACTTGCTCCTTATTCTGATCTTTTGTATTAACTTTAATAATACTAAGAAGAATCCCCGAAGGTTTGCAGTAGCAATATATGCTAATTGGTTTTCAATATTCCTAATTGCAACCCCTTTATTTTGCATTTGATTTCCCATGTTCAACATTACTTCTTCCATAGTCAACTTCTTCTCCTTAACTTGTGAGTTATTATTAAATTCAGGAGGATAATAAGGTATATAGTTTGGATTCCCTCGGTTATTTGAATTTCTTGAGGGCTTCACTAAATTGTTATAATTATTCCAACTAAAATTTGGGTGAATTTTCCATCCAGGATTATAATAATTAGAATATGTATTATTATTTCTATTATTTATAACATTAATAGTTTCATAAGATGATTGAGTATCAATTATTTATCCTAGTGAATTTTCCTCTTGGTGATATTTGAGAGTAGTTCACTCCAATTTGATCAATCTTCTTTGATATAGAGGCAATTTGAGATGCTAAAATAAACATTGCATCAGAATCATGAATAATAGCTACTCTTTTTGGATTTACCCATTCAGAGGGCCATTGAAAATTATTAGTAACCATTTCCTCTATTTAAGAATGTGCTTCATCAAAAGGTTTTGAGATTAATGATCCAACTGTAGCAGTATCTATAATAGATCTAAGTGATCCTACTAATCCATTATAAAAGGTTTGAATTATTAACCAATTTGGTAAGGCATGGTGTGGACATCTCCTAATGAAATTTTTAAATTGAATAATATATATTTCCATATTTATTTCCGCCCAGTTCCATGAACAAAACACTCCTTCATGAAATTGAATGTGATTCTCACTTTGTTATAAAACTCATACTCTATTTCCTGGATAGTAGGTTTCACAACAGATGTTAACATTTCAATTGGCCAAACTGAAAAGTAAATTAAGAACTGAGTGAAAAATCATCACAATTTATGTTATATTTTAAAATTTGCACATCAAAATTATCTCTTCATTTCAACATATCTCAGAGTAGGGAGAAAGGCAAAGAAAACTAGTCAGACCTCATGATAAAGATACGACAAAATACAAATTTAATAAATAAAAGAAAATTTATACAACAATAATTCAAAATCACCACTTATCTGTAACTCTTTCTCAACTCTTTCTCAAAGCAAACCTTTCTCAAAGCAAACCCTTTATAGCCTCTCTTGGACTCTTTCTCTCTTTACAAGACTCTTAATTTTTTCTTTAAAGATGTTTGAAACAAGAAATCTCTCACTTCTCTCCCTCTCTTAAGAACTCTTAAGAGAAAATCACACTTAGACTCACCATACTATACAATAGAACACTCAAGTACACTCAATTACACACTATCCCCCCCCCCCTTCTGATAATTTTTCACTATAAATAAAGCATAATGTCAGTTTTCTTAGAGGTGTGTTCAATAACTCTTCAAAAAACATCCAAATTCATTGAACCTTCTAGAATTTTACCCAGCATCAACTTCTCCACCAGGATTTTTAAATCCCAGATCCAAAATCACTTTTTTTTTTCACGTAGACTATGAAATCGAGCACTAGCCCAAAAGCTGACAAATTTTTGTTCATCATATTCTATTTTTCTTTTTTCCTTTGCTCGTTCTCGGTTCCATGGGAAATCTAAGAAAATTCGATAAAAAACCAAAAAAAATCCAAAAATTCCAAAAATTACAATGTAAAATGCTTTAACCTTAAATCCCTTAAATCCTGTAAAATGCTTTAACCTTAAATCCACTAAGTAAGAGTTCTTCACCTAAGGATTTTCTCAAAATCTCTCAAAAAATTCCAAAATTTTTGGATCTCGCCATTGTGAGATACATCCTTGGTGAAAATAGAAAAATTTTAGTTCAAAGTGTAGCTCATATTGAGAGAAGGTGAAATCCGAAGTTCTTTTAACTCAAAATCACCTCAAATCTGACCAAAATCAAGCCCTAGGTGTGAAAACTGAAAGTTGAAGGAGACTCAAAGTGTAAAAATGGAGGTTTACGGTGAAAATCATGAAATTTAAGGAGTTTTGGTTGTTCTCAGGTTGAGGGCGCCATTGTTTTTTTAATTTTCAATTTCCTTTCAATTTTCTCCAAAGTCTTTTTAGTATTTTTAAACACAAATTTTTATTTAACAATAATTTATAAATAAACATTTTCACCACAAAGAATCACTTTCACAAACAATAATAAACTAGCTTTTATATATGAAAATACACTTTTATAAATACATTTTCTAATCACACTTTCACACACATAAAACAAACTAAATTATAAATCAATGTCGAAATCAAGCCACAACACTAAACGCTGAGATAAAACTATACACGCAATTAAAGTTCAGAAAGTTCTGAAGCAAAGCAAACTAAATCTAATCCACACAATCACACTAAATAAAAAATTTTAAACTAGTAGAGAGTCCAAATTCTTCAATTATTCTGCATCTTCTTCAGTGCTTGCTCCTCCTCTAATATCTCCCATAGACTGGTAATGAACGTACAGATTGTAGAAGGGTCGGTACGAGAATTGATCAGTCGAATTTGCTTCAATCCATCCTTTTTCCTTAAACATCCGCACTAATCCTGCTTTAAATGCTAGTTTGATCAAAATTCTCTTTCATCATCTAATCTAGGTGATTGAAAAGGTACTTAAGATCTACCACCGCATTTATAATACTTTAAAATTCTCTTTTAATTTCTTTCAATTTCTTTTCCAAAGCAAGTGAACTTCTAACTATTGGTGGCATCAATGGAGTCAAATTATGTTATGAATGATCTAGGATAGCATCTAATGCTTCATTCCCATTCTCAACATAATCATCATCAATAGGAATCATGGGCTCCCAAGGTAATAAAACATTTTCCCAACTTTCGTATGGAACTTGTGATTGACTACAAAGTAGGAAAATTATGGAAGGATGCCTAAGTCCATAAATTGGCCTATTCAAAAAAATACCCATAACAGATTTAAAAGTAATAGATCCTATATCAATGGGCTTTTTCATTTGAATGCAATAATTTAAAATAGCACTTTCTTTGGTGACTCTACTAATCTTCATGGTAGGGAGTAATTTTGCATAAATGAAGAAATGCCACTGCTTCGATATTGAATTAAGTGATGAAGGAGAGAAACTAACATATCCCTCATTTGCATTTCCCAAATATCACTTTCATCCATTAGAAAATTATAAACATCTTGCATCAAATCCCTCATAGCGATAAAATTTGTATAATGACAAATTGGAACAGTTTCTATCATATACAACTCATCGATTGGTGCAGGAGTAATTGGTACAACCTTACCTCGTATGAAGGCAACTCCTTGGGTAATTTGATGTAAGTTAGCATAGAATTCCTTCACCATTGGTATAAAAACTGCAACAATAGTGTAGCACAGAACTTCCCATCGTCTTTGTACAATAATTTTATCAATTGGATAACTTGGATTAAGCAATCCATGATTTATAAAGCCTCTCTCATTGATCAATCTCTTCTTCATAATGATTTTGTCATATAATCTCTACGCATTAAAACTGATAAACTTTCTTCTAATGAAAACTCCATGCCTATAAGTATTTCTGGAATTGGAGGCCATGGAATTAGAAATTAAGAAGTTTCTGGTCGTTTAAGGCAGTTTTCAGGACTTTAAAAACATCTCCCGACAGTTATTATGGAGCAAAATCCCGCCAAAGTTTGCCAAATTTGTCCTGAACCATGCAAACTCTAGTTGGTGTCGTTGGTACTCCCGATGGCACTATTGGCGCTATAGTCTGCCTGCGGGCGCCGTCGGCGCCAGAGGCCAAATTTGCATTTTCTTAATTTCCTGTGTTCAATTTGACTCCAAATTTTTATCTAATACCAATAGTTGTCTTAATTTATGATATTTAAAATTATGCAGGATTATTATCTACTAATATATAAACACTCATACAAAAATAGTAATATTTTTTTTAAAGGAGACAGAGGCTCCTAATTCATTAAAAACAAAAGATACAAAAGAAGGGAGACAAAAAATACCTTCCCAAAATTAAACACAAAGGACTCTAAAGAAAGGTAGAGCCGCAAGGTCTCCTTTCAACAGTAACTACCTACCAAGGGAAGCTCATAGAGTAGGCCAACATTTGTCAGCCAGTGGGAAGGTCTATTGCCTTCTCTCAATGTATGGGAGAAGGAGGTGTTAAGTCCAACACTCAAGGATTGAATGCTTTTGATCCAGTGGATCAGGTATAATGTAGCTGGTATCTTCCCTTCAATGACATTAATTAAAACCATAGAATCTAATTCAACAATTAAGGAGTGAAAGCACACTTACGATCCATAAACATAGCCCAGAAAACTACCAGATTTTCAGCCTCGAGGGGACCCACAACCCTTACAGGAGAGTGGAAGTAGAGTAAACACTTCCCTTTGTCACATCTGAACACCCTTCCTATCCCAGCATATGGAGTAGAAAAATTGCAAGTATTTACTTTAATTCCACCCCTAGGGGGACATCCCCATTGAATAAGTTCGTACTTGATTTTTCTGGGGAGGCTGTAGGCAGTGCTGCAAAGAATTTCAGGAAGCTTCCTATGGCAATACAATTTCTGCAAAGAGCTGAAGTAGTTAGTAGTAATGGCAACAGCTTCCAATTAGGTTTCTTCATATTTCAACATATTTTTAGCCATCCATATAAACCAGGTAGTGGTACAAAGAATGGGTGGTAATGTTTGGGACTGCCAATCCTTCCAGCTAAGAAAGAAATTAAACTAAGATAGTTGAGCAATATTCAACTTCAGTTTGGGCATTACAAAGTTCCAAACATGTTGAACAGTGATGCAGTTAAAGAATAAATGCTGAATTGATTCCTCTTGGGACTTACATAACCCACATCTAAAAGGGCCTCTCAAACCTTTTAATTTTAGTATGTCATCAGTGGGAAGAAAGCCATGAAATAAACTCCAAGAGAAAAATGACATAGAAGGGGAAATGAATTTATTCCACACACATTTGCCCCATGGGAATTCTTGTTGTGGGAAACAGAAGTTTGATATGGATGTTGATAAAGACTGAGACACCTTCTTTTGCATAATAAGTCTATCTTTTTTAGCTCTGTATAAGTTGCATTTCAGAACTTTATCTAAGATTCTATTATCCAGTATGTTTTGTAGAGCTTGATAATTCCAATCTCCAATGAGCCATAAATTATTGAGCCATAACTCAGCCACTTGAGTTGAAGGATTAAAGTGAGAAAGATTCAAGGGGTTGATTAAGCCCTCACAAGTCCAATTATCCAACCAATTAAGCTTACCCTCTCCCAATTCTCAAATAAATAATTTTTTAGCCTGTGTCCTCACCTTTAGCATATTAGTCCAAACCTTAAGCATATTAGTCCAGGCCCTGGAATCACCTAGTCTTTTAGTGACAAGGGAAGGATGCATATCTCTGCAGTATTTGCCCTTCAAGAATTTAGCCCAGAGAGAAATCTGAGCTCTAAACATAATCAAAAGCTTACAAAAGTTGATTTGGGATGCATATCTCTGATCAATTTGCGGGCACCAGAATCTTAAATGACTTAAACTTGCCTTAGGGGGCACCCACTCACATAACTTTTAAATGAAACATCAATTGATTAATTGGGTATCTGATAAACCAAAAATATATGCATTTTTAGATACATATTTTATACTCATTTATGGTGATATTGCACTTTAAAGGAAGGTATTTTTCATGATTTATTGCAGGTTGTTGATTTTTAGGACTTGGAACAAAAAGGAAGCAAAAAGGAAGCAAAAAGGATGGAATTTGGAGTCAAAATGGATTTTGTAAGAAATTGTTCAGTGTCGACGATGCCAGAATAGGCGCCGACAACACCGTTTGATAGAGAGCATGGATTATATTCACGGGCCACTGGCGCGATTAGCTCCAGAATGGGCGTAGACGGCGCTAATGTCAACACTGGCGCGATTAGCTCCAATGTTGGAATTTGGACTGTTTCTAGAAGATTCAACGAATTTGGACACTTTTTGAAGAGTTTTTGGATGCAACTATTGGAAAACCGACCATAGGCTCTATTTAGAGCCGAAATTGATCAGAAAAATGGGCTCTCATGGTCTCTTCACCCCCTTCATGCCACTTTGCATCCTTCCATGACATTCCACACCATTAGTCATTTATTTTTCATATAGTTTTGAGTTCTTTTGGTGATTTTAAGTGTGAACTCTTCTCTAAGAGTGTTAGAGAAGGAGAGAAATGAGAGATTTCTTCCTCCTACATTTTCTAAGAGAGGCTACAAGGGATTTTCTTTGAGAAAGAGTTTCAGATAACTGTTGTTTGTTTATTATTGTTGTATAAACTTTCTTTTATATATGAAATTTGTGTTTTATTGTGTCTTTCTCATGATGTTTGAGTCGTTTTCTTTATCCTTCTCCCTACTCTGAGATAGATGAAATGAAGAGATAATTTGGATGTGTCAATGTTAAAATATAAAAAATATAAAATAAATTGTGATATTGATATTTTTTCAACTCCATTCTTAATTTACTTTTTGATCTGGTCAATTGAACTGTTAAAATATATTGTGAAACATTTGATCTGAGAAATGGAGTTTGAGTTCTACAAAAAGAGTGAGAATCACATTTAAGTCCATGAAGGAGTATTTTTTTCATGGAATTAAGTGCAAATAAATAGGTAACAAGTTTTTTGCACCGTTGCTGGAGAAGGTAACAGTAAATTAAATAGATTTGGTAAATAAGGAAATTTAGAAATAAAATAAAAAATAAATTAAAAAATATAAAATCAAAAATTCAAAAAAATATATATATAACTATATTTAAGAGTATTTTTAAGAAATTTTTCTTTGCTTATTATATTTGTTTATGTGAAATATTGGATCTAAAGGTTTAGTACCTTACGATTCAGAATTAGAACGTATTGTTAGAAAAATTTAAAACCAACTAAAAGAGATTAAAATTTTGAATGAAATGGCGAATAACTTAGATACTTAAATAAATGAAAATCGATAAAAACCTTTAAGAGATTATGTTAATCCGACAGCAAATGAACTTCACTTAACTTTTTCAAAATCCTGATGTTGCTACCAATTCATTTGAGCTTAAACCTGCTATTATCCAAATGATACAAAATATTAAAGATCCTAACTTACATCATGCTAGTTTTCTTGAAATATGTGCTACTTTTAAATATAATGGAGTGTCTAATGATGTTGTTAGGCTTAGAATTTTTCCCTTTTCATTAAGTGATAAAGCTAAAGCTTGGTTAAATTCATTAGCACTTAGATCTATTATAGCTTGAGGAGAACTATCACAAAAATTTTTTGCTAAATATTTTTCACCCTCGAAAACTGCTAAGCTTAGAAATGATATTACATCTTTTTGTCAGTTTGAAGGGGAATCAATATGTGAAGCCTGGGAAAGATTTAATGATCTCCTTAAAAAATGTCCACTCCATGCTTTACCAGATTGGTTAATAATTCAAAATTCTTACGATGGATTAGTAGGATCACTTAGATCTATTATAGATGCTGCTGTAGGTGGATCATTAATGTCAAAACTTTTTGATGAAGCATACTCTTTAATAGAAGAAATGGCTAGTAACAATTTTCAATGGCCCTCTGAACGGTTAAATCAAAAGAGAGTAGCTAGTATTCATGACTCTGATGCAATGTCTATTTTAGCATATAAAATTACTGCTATATCAAAAAAGATTGATCAAATTGGAGTGAACTATTCTCAAATGCCACTAGTATTAGAGGAAAATTCGCTCTTGCGGATAATTGATACTCAATCATCTTATGAAAATTTAATGTTATAAATAATCTTAATAATAATCCCTATTCTCATTATTACAATCCTGGATGGAAAAATCACCCTAATTTTAGTTGGAATACTTATAACAATTTAGTGAACCCCTGAGGAAATTTAGTCAACTAAGGAAATCCTAATTATCGACCTTATTATCCTTCTAGATTTAACTCTAACCCTAACCCACAAGTTAAGGAAAAGAAGTTGACGATGGAAGAAGTAATGTTGAATATGGGAAATCAACTACAAAATTAAGGGGCTACTAATAGAAATATTGAAAATCAATTAGGACATGTTGCACATGGCTACTAATAGAAATATTGAAAATCAATTAGGACATGTTGCTACTGCACTTAGTAACAGACCTTCAGAAAATGTGGAAGTTAATCTGGAAGTTAATCTAAAAGATCAAAATAAGGAGCACATTAAAGCTATTCAATTATGAAGTGGAAGAGAAGTTGAAACAAAATTTCAAAGAGAAACTAAAGTTGATGAGGAGAAGGAAGAGGTTAAAAGTGACCACAATGAAAATGAACAAATACAAGCTCCCTTAGAAAAACCATTACCTCAGTTTCCTCAATGATTAAAGCAGAAGAATAAAAAAAAACAATTTACAAAATTTTTGGAAATCCTTAAAAAGTTAACAATAAACATTCCTTTCATTGAGGCTTTGGAACAAATGTCAAGTTATGTGAAATTTATGAAACGTATACTAAATAAGAAAAGGAAGTTTATAGATCATGAGACCGTTACACTTAGTGAAGAGTGTAGCGTTATTATTCAGAAAAAGCTTCCTAAAATGTTAAAAGATCCTTGTAGTTTTACTATACCTTGTGCAATTGGTGAAAAGTTTTTTTTTGAAAAGCCTTATGTAGTTTATGAGTGAGTATCAATCTTATGCCTCTATTGATATTTAACCTTTTAGATTTGGGAGAGGTTTCCCCTACTACTATAACTCTTTAGTTAGTTGATCGATCAATAACTCATCTTAAAGGAGTTATAGAAGATGTATTAATAAAAGTGGATAAATTTATTTTTCATGTAGACTTTATAGTATTAGATATAGAGGAAGATAAAGAGATTCCTATTATTTTGAGGAGACGATTTCTTGAATTAGAGAGAGCTATGATAGATGTGCAAAAAGGAGAATTTATAATGTGAGTTAATAATCAAGAAGTAATATTTAATATTACAAAAACTATAAAATATGCTGCAATGGAAAGAGACAATGAATGTTTTAGGATGGAAGTTAGTGATTATCTAAGTGCTGAGCAATTTAAGAAAGTGTTTGAAGAAAAACTAAGTCAAGAAGAATTTTATGAGAATAAGAATCAAATAAAAGAAGAGAATTTAGATTATTATAAAGACAAATTTGAAACTTTATATTTGTTGGAAAATGATAATAAAAATCTTATTCCTTCAAGTATTAAACCACCTGAACTTGAACTTAAAGTATTACCTGCCCATTTAAAATATGTGTTTTTAGGAGATTCATCTACATTACCTGTTATTATATCTTTTGAGTTATATCTTTTGAGTTAATTATATCTTTTGAGTTAACTGAAATTTAAGAATAAAAATTAATAGAAATGTTAAAAATATATAAAAGAGCTTTTGGATGGACTTTAACAGATATAAAGGAATTAGTCCTTTGATTTGTATGCGCAAAATTCTATTAGATGATCAATACGAACCTAAAGTTGATCCTTAGAGGAGATTAAACCCAATAGTGAAAGAAGTTGTTAAAAAGGAAATCTTAAAATGGTTAGATGTTGGAATTATATATCTTATTTCAGACAGTGCTTGGGTGAGCCCAATTCACTGTGTTTCAAAAAAAGGAGGAGTGACCATTAAAGTAAATGATAAAAATGAATTAATTCCAATAAGACAAGTTACTGGTTGGTGAATTTGTATAGACTATAGAAAATTAAACATGGCCACCAGGAAAAATCACTTTCCTTTACCCTTTCTAGGCCAAATGTTGGATAGATTGGCTGGAAACAAATATTACTGCCTTTTAGATGGGTATACTAGGTATCATCAAATTTCAATTGCTCATGAGAATCTAAAGAAGAAAACATCTACAAGATCTTATGGAACATTTTCTTTTCATAGAATGCCTTTTTGACTATGCAATGCACCTACGACATTTCAAAGATGTATGATGTCAATATTTAGTAATTTGATTGAACATGGAATGAAAGTATTTATGGATGACTTAACTATATTTGGGATTTCATTTGAATTATATTTAAATAATTTAGAAAAATTTATGGAATTATGTGCAAAAATTAACTCAGTACTAAATTGGGAAAAATGTCAATTTATGGTTGCAGGAGGAATTGTGCTTGGGCATAAAATTTCTAAGAAATGACATGGATGTAGATCCTGCAAAAAATTCAAGTTATTGAAAAATTACCACCTCCTACTACAGTTAGAGGGTTAAGAAGTTTTTTAGGACATGCTGGTTTCTACAGCCATTATATAAAATTTTTTTCAAAAATAACTAAGTCATTATGCCAACTTTTAAAAAAAGATACAAATTTGATTTTAATGAGGAATGCATAAAAGTATTTGAATTATTGAAAAAAAAATTAATCACTGCACCTATAATAGTCCCACTTGACTGGGAGAAACCATTTGAAATAATGTGTGATGCTAGTGATTATGCTATTGGAGTTGTTTTAGAACAAAGACACAACAAAGTTCTTAAAGTAATATAATATGCTTGTAAAAATTTTTATGATGCTCAAATTAACTACACTAACACTGAAAGAGAGTTATTAGCTATTGTCTATGCCTTTGATAAATTTAGACCTTACTTGTTTGGAACCAAATATATAGTGCATACGGATCATTTTGCTATCAAATACTTGATTCAAAAGAAGGATGCTAAACTAAGATTAATTAGATTGATACTTTTATTGCAAGAGTTCAATTTTTTTATGGTTAATAGAAAGGGAAATGATAATCAATTAGCTGATCATTTATCTAGACTAGAAAAAAAAATTAAAAAATTTTGCGAATAAAATTTTAGAAAATTTCGCTAATGAAAAATTATATAATATTGATGAAATGAATATACCGTGGTATGCTTCAATATCATTAATGCCACAAACACTTTGAATTTCAATAGCTTTGGAGAATAAAATGAAGAAAATAGAAAGAGAACTTCAGAGTATTATAAATACAATAGGAAATCTTAACTACCTTTTTGATAACCTTGATTGGAGGATTAAATCGGAGGAGTTAGGATAACTTTGATCATACTGGAATAATTGAAGCAGGATTGGCACAGATGTTTGAGAAAAATGTATGGATCGATGAAAATTTGACTAATCAATTCCCATACCAACCCTTCGACAATTTGTATGTCCATTACCTATCTATGGGAGATATTAGAGGAGGAGAAAGTATTAAAGATGAAGCAGAATAATTGAAGAAGATGGACTCTCTACTACTTTAAAATAATTATGTTTTTAATGGAATTGTGTGGATTTGATTTGTTTTTCTTTACTTTGCTTTAGAACTCTATTAACTTTGATTGTGTATATAGTTTTTTGTTAGCATTCTAGTGTTGTGGCTTGATTTTGACGCTGAAATATAATTTAGTTTGCTTTATGGATGTGAAAGTGTGATTAGAGAAATGTATTTGTAAAAAGTGCATTTTCATATATAAAAGTTACTTTGGTGTTGTTTATGAATTATCTTAAGATGAAAATTATTGTTCAAGAAGACTAAATAGACATTGGAGTGAATTGAATGAAAATTGAAAATTGCAAAAATCAAAGAGGTAAATTATTGGCCACAGGCACCATCGATGCTGGCATGGGCGCTGACAGCGCCCTGGACTCGAAAACCACCCAAACCTCTTAAAATTCAAGATTTGCACAGTAAAATGCCATTTTTACCTTTTTTGTCACCTTCAACCTCCAGTTTTTGCACCTAAGGCTTGCTATTGCTCGGATTTTAGGCAATTTTAAGGTAAAGGAAGTTTGTATTTCATCTTTTCTAGGTAAGAGCTATATTTTGAACTCAAAATTATTGATTTTCACCAAGGATTTATCTTACATTGCTGAGATCCAAAATTTTGAAACTTTTTTTAGAAGATTTTGAGAAAATCCTTTGGTGAAGGACTCTTACTTAGTAGATTTAAGTTTAAAAGTTTACACATTATGATTTTTAGAATTTTTGGGAATTTATTTGGATTTTATTAAATTTTGGTAGATTACTATGCACCAAGAATGAGCAAATGAAAGAGAAACGTAGATTTTGATGATAAAAATTCTGTCAACTACAAGGCCAATATTTGCTTCAATAGTCTACTTACAACAAAAAAAGTAATTCCAGATCAAGGATATTTGATCTTTTGTATGCAGCAGATGAGAAAGATAGATGTAGGCTCTATTATTTATAGAAACACTCGATCTATTGCTTTAGGAGAGACTACTGGTGGTTTAGCACACCCTGCTATGATCTTCACACAATGTGAACAGGAAGGAGTTGATTTTAGAGTGGATGAGGAGAGGATTGAACCTCAAAAACCTATTGGGCATGCCAATATAAAAACTTATGAATCTCAGTTGATGGAGATCTGGAAGTAGGACCAGGGATATTCCTTCTACTTTAAGTACTACTTCTAGTACCTTTACTATCCAGGAACTTATGGAGCAGATGATGATCCAACAGGGAGATATCTTGAGAATGGAAAGTAGAATGGAAAATATGGAGGCCATAAATGCACACAAAGATGATTTAACAAGACAGAAGTTTGAATATGATGTTGCTTATGATAATTCAATGCTTAGATACATGAGGGGTGACCACTCAGTTTAGTTTTCTACTCATTTTCTACTCACCCTATTTTTACCCTATTTTTACCCCATATCAGCATCAAAATTTGGATGTGGAAGAAGAAGAAGAAGATGATGATGATGATGATTGGTGATGTTTTAGTTATAATTCATTTTAGTTTATATTTTGGTTATACTGTATTACTGTGACTGTTTATTTTTTTTTTTAGAGTGTGACGCTTTATTTTAAATGTTATATTGAATTGTGAACAGTAGATTTGTGAAACTATTTTTATATTGAAAATAATTTTAGAACTGTTTTTAGTTACTAGCACTTTGTTGAAAGTGTTTTTTAATATTTTAAGTCTAGTAGCTTTCAATATTATCACCTGTCATATTTCAAAGTAAAGAATCAAATCAGAACTTTCAACAAGTATGTCTTTTTATTATGTATTAAATGTTTTCTTTAAGTCTTTTTTTTTTCAGTTTTTCATGCAAAATATTTTAAAAATTTATCAGATATAAAGGATGGGGGGGGGGGGGGGAAGAAGAAAAATTCCTTTTTAAAAGAAAAGAAATATAATTTTATTTGTCTAATTATATTTTCAAAACACTTTAAAATTTAACATGACCTTTGGATTAGATGATAAATTTAGATAACTATATTTATGTTTCTAAATATATATAGTAAACTTAAGTAAAAATTTTTAATAATAAAGGTTAATTTTAGAGATTAAGATATTTGGTATAATAGAATAAGACTATGTTTTTCTATTATAAGAAAAGAAATTTGTATTTTTGAAGTATTAAAATCTTAGAAATTCATATAAGAAGAATATAATAAAACTTTATGAAAAATCTTTAAAGTTAATATAAATTTATAAAGTGAAGGAATGTGAAAAGTTTTGAATGTGTTATAAAGTGAAGGAATGTGAAAAGTTTTAAACTTTAAGAAGAGGATAGTGAAGTTCAAAATCATTAAAGGCAATCCAGATATAATAATCCTCACATAGAAAAAAAAAAGAGAAAAGAAAGATAAAGGATTGAAAATGATCCTGAAAAGATGTGAAGAGAAGAGAAGATGCCTAATTAAAAATTGGTTTCACTTGAATCAACTTAACGAAAAAGGCTTGGCTACAATTTCTAAACTTATATTTTAGTATTAACATATTTACTAGTAAAGTTTCATGAAGTTCTTTTTTATATGGATATTCTAAATGACTTTAATATGAATAATTTGCAATTTTCTTTGAAAAGAATAGAGAATGAGAGATCTTAGACTTGATTGCTACATATTGTAATTCCTTTAGTATTAACTAGAGTTATTTTACATTTTTCTTAAGTTAAAAGAAAAGAATAGAGAATTAGAAATCTTAGACTTAACTGCTAGATACTCTTATAATATTAACTAGAGTTATTTTACATTTTTCTTAAGTTAAAATATTGTATTTAGTGGACTAAAATATGAAAATCTAGAAGTTAAAATATTTTCCATGAGTCATATTTTTATGTAATAAATGAGTTACTTGAGAATAAGTAACAGTTAAGTTTGTGGGATTTTGATACACCAAAAATATATACATTTTTAGACCCATATTTGATACTCATTTATGGTGATATTGTAATTTAAAGGAAGGTATTTTTCATGTTTTATTGTAGGTTGTTGTTTTTTAGGACTTGAAACAAAAAGGAAGCAAAAAAGTATGGAATTTGGAGTCAAAATTAAGTTTTTGAAAAATTGTTCAGCACCAACAGTGCCAGACTAGGCACCGATGGCGCCGCTTAACAGAGAGTATGGATTATATTCACGAGCCACTGGCACCGACGATGCCAGAATTGGCGCTGACGATGTCAATGTCAGTGCAAACCATGTTTCTGGAAGATTCAAAGAGTTTTTGGATGCACCTATTGGAAAACCAACCTTAGGCTCGATTTAGAGCTAAAACTGATCAGAAAAAAGAGCTCTCTTGGTCTCTTCACATCTCTTCGCCCCCCTTTGTGCCACTCTGCATCGTTCCACTCCATTCCACACCGTTAGTCATTTATTTTTCTTCTTTAAGAGTTTAGAGTTTTTGTGGTGAGATTAAGTGTGAATTCTTCTCTGAGAGTTTTGGAGAAGGAGAAAAGTGAGATATTTTTTCTTCTTACATTTTCTAGGAGAGGCTACAAGAGATTTGCTTTTAGAAAGAGTTTCAGATAAGTGTTGTTTGTTTATTTTTTTTTGTATGAACTTTCTTTTATATATAAAATTTGTGTTTTGTTGTATCTTTCTCATGAATTCTGAGTAGTTTTCTTTGTCTTTCTCTTTACTCTGAGATATTGTGAAATGAAGAGACAATTTGGATGTGTCAATGTTAAAGAATAAAATAAACTGTGATGGTTTTTCAACTTCGTTCTTAATTTACTTTTCGATCTGGCCAATTGAATTGTTAAAATATGTTGTGAAACATATGATCCGGGAAATGGATTTTGAGTTCTACAACAAGAGTGAGAATCATATTTAAGTCCAGAAAGGAGTATTTTGTTCATGGAATTAAGTGTAAATAAATAGGGAAATAAAAATTATTGGGGGTAGAATTGGAGATGTTTAGAGTGATAGATTAAAATCCCTAATTCAATCTTAGTGTTTAAGAACTAAAGCAAGAGTTAGCTTTCAAAGGAATGCAATTGGGAGCTCTGGCGTAGGAGTCAGTATCCCCCTAGCCTAACCACGGATTTAGGGACTAAAACTTAGATTAGCCAATGATTTTCTATAACAATGAATCAGCGTAGAGATTTAAAATTGCTCCTATTCGGCGCAATACAAATTTAAACCATTTATCTCATTTCATTTCACCAAAAACTCAATGTAGTGGAAAAGATGTTTTTTCATCTTAGAAAACTTCATCACATAAACATATTTTAGTTATTATTGTTTTAAACTTTGCAGTTGAATTTTACTAATAGTTAATAATTTAGTTCTGATGGTATCTAAAACATTCAAAATTACTGACAGTAATTTTGTTGTATTTCTGTGAATTTCCTACTTAATTAATCTCTTAAAATTTAAACCATCACTGTGGGATCGATATTTGGGACTTAAATAGAAAGTCTTATATTACTTGATAATCTTAGGTATACTTGAGTAGAATCCCAACATTAAGTGCTTAATGATATTATTCGTAAAATACAACATCAAAATTTTGGCATCATTGTAAAGCGGTGTCAGTTTCATAAATTTAACACAACTATATTTTCTCGAGATCAGTATCCTATCATCGGGATAATTAAATTGTCAAGTTTCACTTAGCAAACGGGTAGTCACACTTCGACCTCGGATGATTAATGCAACAATATGATAAGTTCAAAATGAACTCAGAATATTTCAAGAGATCTTCAAAGTGGTCTAGGGTCATGTCCCGAACATTTTGAAATTTATTAGACATTCTGAAGGGCAAATTGGACTTTCCATATTTTTGTTCTAAAACCATCCACTAGGATCTTCAGAGATTCAATAAAGTCATGACTTGGGGTTTGCTAGCTAAACCTTCTTCTACTCCTGCAATCTAAATTCCCTACAAAATTATACACATGCCTTGCAAGTACTAACCATTTAGGTGGAGGAACGAGAAGAATCGATAGGTATGCTTTTAAATTATTGCATTTACATTTTTGTACGTCTTGCCTCGGGCTTGCATGTTAAACAACAACGTCACCCTGCATGAAAACCAAAACTGCTAGGATAGTCGTAAAACCAAAAACCAAACTAAAAATCAATCAAGATAAAAATTACTGCCATATCATTCAAAATATAAGACAACTCAAAATTTAATCACAAACATCACAAAATAAAAATTGCAACTAAATTAAACATCTCTATCAGATGATCAGGAATCCCTCGGATGAGGTAACCTACAGTTGCTAATAAGATTTCCCATGGTCTAAATGAAAATATGGAACTCATTAAGTTGAGTTTAGTAAATTCATTTGGACTAAGTGAATCTGAAAGAAAATAGTGGTGTCAGAATGAGGGAACCGTAGGATCCTAACCGGTGTCTCTCTAATCAACTGTAATATGCCCCATAATATTTAAATAACCATGAACCCTAGGGACATCTAATTTGACATCATAACTTCACACATTAGAAACTTGTTGCGACAAGGAGCTTGAAGCCATTTTTTAGATTTAAACAACCAAGCCATAGGACTTCGAGGTGGTTTGCTTATGCAACATAAATCCTCAACTTTTCTTTAGGGCTTTTTATAGCTCTGTTGTACAATTTAAGCCCTAAATCGTCTTAGGATTCTGAGATTTTGGTTCGTCACGACCTAAATCCTCATATCTTTCAGACTATTTGTGTGATTATTTTATGTGAGTTCACTCGAATGTAAGCCCTAATTAATAAAATTGATAGGAAGAAACATTTAAATATTTCTCTCCAAAACTGAAGCCAAACTATAAGATAGCTTGGAAAGCCACCGAGGCTCTCCTCTAAGTCTGTGACATCCCCTAGTTCTTCCTCTTTTGGATTCTACAATAAATGTTTCAAATTTGAGTCATTCCCTTTTTATACCTTTTTGTCCGATCTCATTAAAAAGTCCTATCATTTTGACCTCTTTGAAGATAATATTTTCGGATTTTTATCGAGAGTTTTCTTAGGTGACTTTGGTTATCTAAGATGTAATTAATTATAGAGGTTTTCCCTTATAGGAAGCTTTTCTAAACCCAACTTAATATAAACCCTATTTAATTCTTCATATTAAATAGGGAAACTTGTCGGCTTATAAATAAAATGGTTTTCGTAGACCAAAGTGATGTCATATATTTCTTAGTTTATTTGATCAAGCCTCACCCTCAAGTCTTGTATTTATCTTTTGGGATAGATACATAGCTTGAGGTGTAGTGGTCTTTCATTTGAATTATGAAAGATATGAGATCAATTTGATTTCATATTTTTCTAAAGTTATAAATATATCTATATAGAAGGTAAAAGGAGCTTCTTTTGTCTCCCTCCATGTTGATAATCTCAAAATGACAATACAACACAAGAGAAGAAAATACAACAGGAAAGGTAGGAAATAAAGGAGAAAATCTACAAAATACATGAAAGCCTAAAAAACTTCAAAAGAATTCCCAAAATAGCATCCACCCTAAGAGTTTAAGTAGTTGTCACTATTCTGAGATGTGGAACATGTAGTTTGTCCCCATGTGGCTGCCCAGCTAAGAGTGGGGAGGATTTGTAGATACAACAACCAACTGGGAATCAACACCATCATCTGCTAATAAATTGGCTGGTCTATTCACTTCTCTATAATTAAAATAGTAGAACACCCTTCTCCTTAGTGAGGTTATGCATATGGGTTATCCACTGCTGAATGTGCCAAGGGGGGTGGGGAAGCTTTACTTGTCATGTAATCTACAAGCTGTGAAGAGTCCACCTCAACTTGAAGGAGGATCCACCTGTTAATGGCTGCCAACGTAAGGGCCAATTAAAGAGCAGCAGTCTCAGCTTCAATTGCATCTTGAACTCTAATTGGGAATTTGATGTACAACATACAATTTCCTGTATGATCCCTAAAGATGCCCCCAATACCTGCTTTGTTAGAAGAGAAAATTCCATCAGTATTAACTTTAATGAAAGGAAAACAAGGTTTCTCCCAATAAACCTTGATAACCCTGCTACTGTTTTGCTCAACGGGTCTGCTAATCTTCAGGATGTTAGGAAAATTTTTCCATAGGATCAGCTTTCTGATAAAAGCTAGGCAATTGGCCACAACCTTACTAATTGTTATATCTGTATCATCCTATTTTATTTTATTTATGGCAGCCCAAATAAACCAAGCAATAATGAAGGTAATGGATCCAAGCTTTAGCCCATGCCAGTCAAACCAGCAAATATCTAACCTTTCTCATCCCAAGTTGATAGTGTTAATATGAAAATAATGTAGCAGGGAGGTCCAAACATTTCTCTAGAACACACATTGGAAGAAAAGGTAGTTAGAGGACTCCCCATCCTTCTTGCAAAGTTGGCACATGGAAGGTCCTTTTAGCCCTTTGAGCTTAAGAATGTCATCAGTTGGGATAATATTATCAAGCACTCTCCAAGAGAAGAAAGCCATTGATGGTGGTAGAAATTTATTCCATAAGTGCTCACCCCAAGGAATCTTTTCCCAAAAGTACAACGGGTTATAAATTACTTTGGTAGTGCTTTGGTTGTAGGTAGATTTTAGAACCACTTTGTCTTGCCTGCTACTGTCAAACTAAATTTTGGTAACTTTTCTTACAGAATGTTCCTGTAGCACTATTTATAGTATCTCCTCAGACTAAGCTTGGTCAATCAAGCAATCCTTTACCAACAGATTCTCATCAGGAGATTTTTTCAAAGGTTCAATTATGACATCAGGGCATCATTTGTCCAGCCAGAAGTTTATGATACCTTGACCCATCTCCCATATATACAGTCTCTCGGCCCTCTCCTTCACTTTCAACACCTGTCTCCAATTCTTAGAGTCCCCCAACTTGTCAGACACCATGTTAGGATGTTCAGATCTGCAGTAATTGGAATGCATAAAGTGTTCCCAAAGTTGTCATTTTGTCTGAACATCAACCAAAGTTTGCACATGCTGATATTCTGCAATTGTTGCAGTCCCTTGAAGCCTAATCCTCCAACATATAATGGTTTTGCACCTTCTGCTAACTTGCCTAAATCATTTCCTTCCTTTGACCATTCCATAGAAATCTATTGAAGGTTCTCTCCAAAAGCAACTGAGCACTTCTCTTCATCACAAACACTTGTAGGATGTACATGGGAAAGGTGGTGAGGATACTCTTCAACAATGTTATTCTGCCACCATTGGACAAAAAAGAATCTGCTTAGCATTGAAGAGTGTTGTTGGTTTTATCCATAATCTCATCAAATTGGGTTTGTTTAATTCTTCTCCTATTTAAATAAACCCCCAGATATTTGAAGGGTGTAGTCATTGAAGTAAATCCTATGAGTTCAAGGGTCCACTGTCTGCATGCATTGGAAGCTCTTTTGCTGAAGACGACTTAGCATTTTTCCTTATTTACTTCCAGAATAGATGTGTGTTGGAATTTTTGTATGCAATCATAGAGGGGTTTGATGGCTATTTTGTTGGCTCTGGAGAAAATCAAGATTTCATCAGCATAAATTAGGTGGTTGATGTCCATTTTGGATATGTTGTGGTAGATGTTATGTCCCTTCCTTTGGCAAGGTCTATCCATAACGTTTGACAAGTAATCTAGTGCTATAATAAATATGGTTGGAGACAGGGGGTCTCCTTGTTTCAGACCCCTATTGGCCTTGAAGAAGCCATGTGTCTTTCCATTTATCAGTCTTGAGTTAGCATTTACTTCTAGCCACCTTTTGATAGTTTGACAGGACTCATTTGAGAAGCCTCTAGCTCTTAGAATCTCCATTATGAATTTCCAGTTAACCATGTCATAAGCCTTCTTTAAATCCAGCTTGAAAATAATATTGTCCCCCCTGCAAGATTTCTCTAAGTTTAACAGTAGTTCTTGAGCAAGAAAAACATTATCCCCTATACTCCTTCCCTTCACAAAGGCTGCTTGTTTGGGGCTACTCAGATAATGTAGAATAAGTTGAATTCTCATCACTAGGATTTTGCTAATGGTTTTGCTGATCACATTAGTTAGGTTTATAGTACTGAAATGACTCCACTTCTCTTTCAGGGAAGATTTAGGAATAAAAATAATGGTGGCAATAGTGAAATAATCTGGTAGAGGGTACCCCTGAAAGAAATATTGTATTACCTTAATGACATCTTCTTTAATAACCTCCCATGACTTCTTGTAAAAATCAGTAGTGAACCCATCAGGGCCAGCTGATTTATCACTATCTATAGATAAAAGAGCCTGTTAGATTTCCTCCTCTCTTGGGATCTCAGCAAGGTTCAATCTGGAAGTGAATTGCTTGTCAGCATTGAACAGATCAGAATCAATCTGCTCCCTTTCAGAGTGTCTGCATTGCATAAGATCCTGACAGTAGGCCACTGCACTATCAACAATCTCCTTACCATTTTTAATCCAATTGTCATGAGCATCTCTGATGGAGAGAATAGTATTGCATTTTCTTTGGTATTTTATACAAGCATGATAAAATTTGGTGTTTATATCCCCATCAATGAACTAGTTTCTTGCTGCTTTCTGTCTAAGGAATTGATCTTGCCACTCCACAACAGTTAATAATTTCTCATTGGCCTCTAAGAGGGAGGTCTCATCCACCTTGCCAATACTATATTTTTTTCTCCAAAATTTTCATCTCTTTCTCAGCCTGCTCCACACATTCAGAATATTCCCAAATGTATTCCAATTCCACTGGTTTAAAGCCTTAGCAGTCTTTTTCTGCAAGTTCCACAACTTGATCAGAGGGTTTGGATGATCACACTCCTTCCAATGCTCTTTCATAATATGCATAATTTCTTTGTGGTTGGACCAGACATTCATATACCTGAAAGAATGTCTGGGAATTTGTTCATTGCCAGATAGGGAGATCAGAATAGGCCTGTGAATAGATCCTGCTAGGCTTAGGTTAATTATGTTGGTTTGCAAATACTGCTGAATCCAAATGTCATTGGCCAGCATTCTATCCAGCCTTTCCCAAATTCTTCCCCTTCTCCAAGTGAATTCAGGTTCATTATATCCCAAATCAAATAAACCTGCATTCTTTATGTTGTCACTAAATTCAGTCATAGTAAAAATACGTGGATTTCTACCTCCCTTCTTCTCAGCAGGAGATCCAATACAATTGAAGTCTCCCCCCACAATCCAAGCAGTGTCTGTTAGGCCCTTGATAAGATGAATCTCTTTCCAAAGCTCCTGCTTAGCTGATTTATAGCTTCCAACAACATACACAAAGGTAGCACAGAATACCTTGTCAGCCATATTGAGTGATTAGTTCATTAATTAGGAGTGGTTAAACAGGACATTACATCTCATTTCATTTCTGCATAAAATCCAAATTTTATTATTCAGATTGGTGAATAAAGAAAAACCTGGGAAAGCTTTAGCATACTTTTGATGGTTATGGTGACCCATAGGTTCTAATATAACCATACACAAAAATCTATACTTCCTATTTAAATACTTAAGCCTTTTGAAAGAGGAGGGGTTAGCAATTCCCCTAATATTCAAACATAACAAATTAATCATTTTGTTGGGGTAAATGGGAGGAGGGTTGGGATTTGGATCTTGTCCTTCCCATCAGAGGTTGAGTTTCTTGTGGTCTTTTTGGTTTTCCTTAGTGTTTGTGGCCTCAGTGTTTGTGGCAAGCTCTTCTAACAGATTCTTCCCATCCAGCTTTGCTTTCTTTTTCTTTTTTGCATTCTGTGTTTACCAGTCTATTTCCATTAGTTGTTGTATTTCTAGCAACATCTATTTAGAAGGTTTGTTGACCTCCCTTTTTTCCCTTTCAGTCTCAGATTCAGAGATCTGGTTAGAAGGGATCTTACTTCCATTTCCTACCTCTAGGAGTGGAGGAGAATCAACAGTGCTCCCCCCATTCAGAATTGCTTTTGTTGAAGTGCCAGCAATATGATTTCTTTCAAATGATCCAAGTTGAACTACATGTTATTTTTCTGAAGTGGTAATTGCCCCAGCATGCTGCTCCATTTTCTGTCCTCCTTGCTCTAGTCCTTCTACTATGTGAGGGCTGGGGTCCCTCACAGCAGGTTCCTTAGGAGGAAAACTTTTTTTGAATTCTTTTAGTGGGGGGTGTAATCTGTAGCATCTTACCACAATATCGCCAAACATTTTGTAATGTTGCAGTAATAGGGTTTTTGTTCCATGACAACCTCCTGCCATAAGCCATTAGCTTCATCTCCAATCAAAATTCTTTTCAGCTCAGGAAGAGTTATGTTCCTTTCTATAAGGATACTTGCACTTGCTGGCCTTGCCTTTTTGTAGGTTGGTGCATCCACCTTTAGAGGTGTGCCTATAGCACATCCAATTTTAAATAGTGCATTGAGATTGAAGAGGTGGAGGGGGAGGCCTGGTAATTTGAACCAAATTGGAACCACTAGTGGCTCCTTGCTAGTGTCAAAATCAAAAGTCCATTTTAGAATTTTAACGTCAGCTCTTGCAATTTGTATAGACTGCTTTGTAAAAACTCTGGCATATTCCTCTTCTGTGGTTAATTGAATTAGAAGGTGCCTCCCATCTAGTAAGCCAAGCTTCCATGCTCCAATAAAGTGCACAGAATCAAAATAACCTCTGACCAGCTCCATTTTGGGATGAACCAGACTAAATTTTCCAATCAATGTGAATTGAACTTCCTGGTTTAATGCAGTGATTTCCTGTGCTCAAAAGAGAACATAAAGTTCACCTTCCTTGAGTCCCACAGGGTGAACACAAGGGGATGAACCTTTTCCTGCAGCAGTTTCATGGAATGCTTGTGGGAAAATAAGTTTCTCCATATCTTGTAAGGTGTCATCAGCTTTACCTACCACCCCAGCATAGGTGGCTATAGTCCACTATGCATTATTTTCCAAATCAATTGCGAAAGCCATAAGGAGGGTACCCTTACCAGTAGGGTACAAATCTCAGTCTCAAGCCAATGGAACAGTATTCTTGCAATCCTTGGAGCCCGAAAAGAGAAAAAACCCAGAAAGACTCCACAAAAGTAGTTGTCAGTAGATCTTTAGTCAGTTCCACCACCTTGCCAAGTGCCTCCGACCAGCACCGGGGAAACATCATCTTCCCCCAAACCTTAGCAAATCCCCAGCCACCACCTTCATCTTTTTCTTTTTACTATATATATATATATGTGCCTTTTCGAACAAGGCAAACAAATTTATTAAATTTTTAGTGCCAATAGAAGAAAACCAAATTGGAGTATTTATAAATGTAAATGACATGAAAATCATTCTCCACTATAATTTGATGTCAGAGGAGCTCCTCATAAAAATTTCAAGTCAATTAGATTTAATTTGACCCTAAAATGAATTAATCAAGTGAAATGATATTTTTGGCATTAAAATAATTATAATAATTCAAATACAACTAAAAAAATCACCAAATTTCTTTTGTGAGCTCTTTATGATCAGAGAAACCTAGGAAAAATAAAAGTGTAATTAAAATAATAACTTAATTTTTAAGGCATTTTTAAGTAGTTAAATAATTAAAAATTAAGTAAAATTCATAAAAGATTGTAGAATTGTAAAAACACACTAAAATGTCACATTTTGCTTCCTAATCACTAGGGACCAATTAAAATAATTTTTCTAATTTTCTAAGCCAAGATATTAATTTTTAAAGGCTTAAAATGAATTTTCTTTTTTTCTTTAATTGAATTTTCTTTAATTCTTCACTAAAATAATTCTAATAATTAAAATATAAACTATAAAAATATGAAATTTATTTCTTTGGGTTCCCTAAACTCGGGGAGATTTAAAAACTATAAAATTTAATATTCCACCATTAGAAAAAAAATCAATAATTAAAATACAAACCATAAAAATATGAAATTTATTTCTCTGGGTTCCTTGAGCTCACGAAGATTTAAAAAAATGAAAAAATTAATTTTTCATTTAAATAATATTTTATATTTAATTAATGCTGAAAACAAAAAAATAATTCTAATAATTCAATTAAACCTCTAAAAATCATGAAAATTGGTCCAAGTGTTTCTCTAACTTAGATGAACCTCCAATAATTTGCTTAGGCCAGAAGCTTTGTTTTGGTTGAGCTATTAAATTTTCATTACAAATCCCCATTTCTGCATGAAAAATAATTATAAAATTAAATAAATTCAGAAAAATTACATTTTCTCCTTTGATGTTTTATTTATCCCATGAGTGAGGTACCATAAAATTTTAAAGTCATTTGAGTTTGATTTAATGAATTATGAGGTGTTAAGGCCTTAAAGGCAAAAGGATAATTTTTTAATTTAAACCTTAGTTAATGTTTAGGCTCAATCAAAGGGTAAATGGGTAATTAATGATTATAATTGACATGTCTTGATGATTGAAATATGAAAGGGATAACTGGTAGCAACCAATCTCACTTTGGTCTCACTAAGGATAAATTTGTAAATTCTCAAATTGATGAAATTCTTTAAATCAGAAGATATTGGGGTTGGGGGTTTGACATTGGAAGATCATAATCCATTGACTTAATACCCCATTTAATTGTTTTAAAGTGATTTATGATTCTTGATAAGGGTTAAAAATATGAATATTTAAATTTCTCTAAAAAATTATAAATCTACCCATTAAATTTTATGGGCTTGATAGTGAGCTAGGCTTAATCAAATTTTGTATAATGAGGTTTAGAAAATAACCTAAAAATAATTTTAAATATTTTCAAAACACTATATGCCCATATTTGATGTCCATCTTTGAAAAACAAACAGCTAAATTTCTTAACTAAGCCCAAATTGCCCTTAAGGACCTTTACCCGTATAATTCATAAGTGAAACATCAAGTGATATTTACCCCACTTAAGAGGATAATCCAAACATCAAAGTTCATTGAGCATAAGTGTATAAATTGGCTGAACCATAAAGCCACATAATAAGGCTAAAATGAACTCAAAACGAATCAAGGGACTGTCAAATGTCTAGGTTATTACTCAAGACATTTTCATGATCCTTTAGGAATTTCAGAGGACACTTGGATGTATTATGATTTGCTTAATGGAATCATCCCTAGAGATAAAAAAATTGAACCCATTAGGGGATAACATAGGATCTGGTAAACACATCTCAAACATAGTCATACTTCAAACAGTGTTCTCTGCTTTTTCATGCAAAATTATACATATACTTTGCAAATACTAACCTTTCAGGTAGAGGAACGGGAAGAATCGACAGCTACACTTTTTAGTTATTGCATTGAAATTTACTTTTATTTATCTGAAACTCTTATTTTGTGCCCACAAACTTGCATGTTAAACAACAAAGTCACCCTGCATGTTAAAACTGAAACTTTTAGGAAAACTACAGAATTGAGACCAAAACCAAAATTAAGAAATCAATACAAGATAAAATCCACTGCCACAACAGTCAAAATATAAAACAACTCAAAATTTAATCACAAACAAAACAAAACAAAAATTGTAACTAAATTATTGAAAACAAAACAAAAATTGTAACTAAATTAAAACGTCTCTATCGGATGATTGGGAATCCCTCAGAGGAGGTAACCTACGGTTGCCAACAAGATTTCTTACGGTTTAAATGAAAGTATAGAACTCATTAAGTTGAGTTTAGTAAAATCAATTAGATTAAGTGATCCTTAGAAAATAATGGTACCAGAACGAGGGAACCGTGAGATCCTAACCAGTGTCACTTTAATCAATTTTAACATCCCCGTGATTTTTAAATAATCATTACTTCATGAAATATTTAATTTAACATCAAAACTTGACACATCAAAAAACTTAAACTCGCTATGATGAGGATATTGGAGCCAATGCTGTGGGCAAAACGGCCATCTTCAACAGCAAAATATGTCTACAGCAGCTAAACCACACTCCTTAGAATTAACCACCCAAGCCATAGGATTTCGAGGTTGTCCGCCTAGTGCGACATTAGTCCTCAACTTTTCTTTAGGCCTTTGTATGGCTCTGCTATAAAATGTAAGCCCTAACTAGCTTTAGGATTCTGAGGTTGTCGTTTGTTATGACCTAAACCCTCACATCTTTCAGGCTATTTGTGTGATCATTTCACACAAATGTAAGCCTTAATTAAAAAAATTGGCAGAATAAAATACTTAAATATTTCTCCTCTAGATTGAAACGAAACCATAGGATGGATTGGGAAGTCACTGGGGTTCTCCTCAGGATCCGTGACATCCCCTAGTCTTTCTTCCATTGGATTCCAAAAATTAAATGTTCCAAATTTAAGTTATTCCCCTTTCACACCTCTTTGTCTGATCTCTTTGAAAAGTCCTATCCCTTTGGAGTTCTTGAAGACAATATCCCCTTGATTTTAATTGAGAGTTTTTAGGTGACTTCGGTTATTTAAGATGTAATTAACTATAAGGGCTTGCCTTTATAAGAAACTTTAACGAATCCAACTTAATATAAACCCTATTTAATTTTTCATATTAAATAGGTGAACTCGTCGACTTATAATAAAATGGTTTCACAGACCAAACATATGTCATGTATTTCGTAGTTTATTTGATTAAGCCTCACTATCAAGTCATGTGCTTATCTTTCGAGATAGATACATAGATTGAGGTGTAGTCCTCTTTCATCAAAATATATATATATATATTAAATGTCCCTCCGAAGCAGGCTTCAGGATTTCCATTTCGGTGACTGACAGCTTCCATTGGACTCCTAAAATTGTGTCGATAGTGGCAAGAGAGTTTTATGCTATTCTTCATGGAATTAACCAAAGAGTCATCTATGTTCGAGGCAGGTGGATACCATTTACTCCTTCAAGAATAAATGACTTGTTTATGATTGAAAGCATCACGATTTGCCATTACATCTATTTTGTCCCTACATGAGATAACATGAATGAAGTTTATTGATTCCTTAATGATGAAGATGCAAATTGGGAGACAAGAGATAATGTTCATGTAAGTTTTTCTTCATCAATATTAAATCCAACATCAAAGACATGAAATTTCTTTATTTCAGCAAAATTTCTTCCTACCATGAAAATGAATAAAGTGACTAAGAAAAGTGTCATAATGAATTATTGTATTCAAACTAGAAGACTTATTAATGTGGGTGCTTTAATTGTAAAATAAATTCTAGGTTTATTATAAACAGATTGACTTATGGGTTGGGACATCCAACTACCATATTTCTACCATGTAGTCAGTCACAAGTACTTTATGAAATTTAGGAAAATGTGCTTCTCCCTTGGAAGCCCATGGACAAAGAAATTTGTGGCAACTGCATAGGAAATGGGGAGGAAAATAATATGAACATTTTTATGGATCAATCATCTCAAAATTCATCTCCTATTCAGCCCCGCTTTCCTTATAGTTCACATGATATTCTGAAAAGAATTAAGAAGTTGGAGAAAGAGGTATAAAATATTATGAATTCAATTGGAAACATCCTGATATATTTGATCATTTGGATTGGAGGATGAAAGAACAATTTGAATAAACCGGGTGCATAGATAATCACATGGTGTGTATGTTTAAAAAATGTTTGAGTTGAAGAAGATTCGACATATAAATTTCCTCACAGATCTTTTTATAACTTGTACGTTCACTACTAATCCATGGAAAATATTCAAGAAGATGAAAGTGATGAAGGTGTTTAAACCATTCTAAAGTACTGAATTTGTAATTGTGAATGCATTTTTGTGTTATGTGTTTGTGTTGGATTTCTTTTATTTTCATTATTGAACTTTATATGTGTCATATGTTAAGTTTCTGATATTTAGGCTTCAGCGTTAGTCTGTATGGCGTGATTTTAACATTGAACTTGATCTATTTGTTTGAAAAACATTGGTATTTAATTGGGTGGATTTTATATATAAATGTGAGTTTTGTATTGTTGTGAAAATATTGTTAAATGTTTATTTAATTATGAATATTAATGTTAAATTTAGTTAATTAGAGGTTGGTGTTGTTTGGCATGTAACAGATATTAAAAGAAAAATAAAATCTAAAATCTTTGGTGTTGGCGTTAGAGGCGCTAGATTCCTGAAAATACCAACACTTCCTTCAATTTGCAAAAAACCACTATAAAACCCCATTTTTACTGCTTGGGTCATCTCTTACCTCTATACTGAGGCCAAAACTCAACTTAGGGCTTGTTATCTCTTGGATTTAAGGAGATTTGAAGGCTAAAAAGACTTGGATTTCCTCTTAACTTGGTAAGAGCTTCACTTTAACTTAGAAACTTTTTATTTTCACCATGAATTTTTCCTACATTATGGAAATATGAAAATTTGATGTTTTTTTGAAAAAGTTTGAAGATAACCCATGGTAAAAAGTTTCATACAGTATATTCCTATTTTTGGAGTTTGAGTTATGATATTGTGCATTTATTTGGATTTTATGTGAATTTATTTAGAAATTTCCATGGCTCTAAGAGTGAAAAGAGGAAAGACTTTAGGAGGTCTTGATGCGAGATGATTTGTTAATTTGAAGGCTTAGTATAATTTCAATACTAAGATGCATACAAGAAAATTGATTCACGAACATGCATTCTCAAACCCAGGAGGTTCTATTGAAAGGCTAATCATTGCTCGGAATTGGGAGGCTCTTTGCTACTTCACCGCAGTAGCAATTGTTCCTATTGTTCGAGAATTTTATGCCAATCTTTGGGTGACTTCTGAGGACCACGTTTATGTTAGAGGTAAAAATGTTAAATTTAGTTGATAAAGGATTAATGCGCTATACCAATTGCAGAACAAATTTCATTGTGAGTATTCTGCATTTCTGATTTATGATTCATCATTTGATGAAGTAATTGCCTATCTTATTGATGAGAGGGGAGTATGGAAAATTGAGAATAATCACAAGGTGAATTTTTCAACTTCTATGTTAATTGTGCAATCTAAGCATGCCATTACTTTGTTTCTGCGAAACTACTTCCATCTAATTAACTTAGCGAAGTAACAAAAGGGAGAGCAGTATTGATTTATTGCATACAACAAATGAAGGCTATTGATATTGGTGCTCTCATTCTTCACAATGCTCAAAGTTTTGCTAAGGGGGGAGCCACTGGTGGTTTAGGTTTTCCTGCCCTGATTTTCACCTTATGTGAATAATCAAGAGTAGAGTTTGAAAAAGATAAAGAAATGTTACAATCACTTAAACCCATTGGAAAACCCACAGTTCATAAATTTGAATCATTTGATGGATCTAGAACTGAAGGTAGTGATAGAACTTCTACATCAACTGTAGGACCAATCCACTTCCAGTACTTATTCACCTGAAAATATTATGGAACAGCTAATGATTCAACAATCAGATATAGTTGCAATGCAGAATATAAAAGGTGGTTTGGAATCAAGGAATGCTCATAATGATGATTAACAGCAGAAAAGAGTTCAACATGATAATTCATATCAAGAGGCTATGGTTAGATATCTTAGAGGAGATCATACTGTAGAATTTTCTACATCCCCTTTCTTTACGGCTTATGTGCAAGAAAACTTTAAAGATCTTAGAGAAGAAGAATAAGAAGAAGAGGAAGAAGAGGAAGAAGAGAAGGAAGACGATGAATGATGATTTATTAGGGTATTATTCATTGTAGTTTATTTTATTGTTTTTATTATGATTTGGACATTTATGTGATTTGTAAGTAGTATTATTAAACTTGTTTTGGTGTATAGATGTAAATTGCAGATTTTCATGTCAGTATTATCTATTTTTTTATTTAGTGCTTATGTTTTTAATTTATCTTTTCTTAGCGAATCCTACTGATATATGTTTCATTTAATGCTTTAAAGCCTGTACTTTTTAAAATTGTACCTAGAATGTGTCAAAGCCAAGTTTCATGTTTAGACATCTCTATAGGTTAGTCTTATTTTTATGCATTTATTCTTCTATTTCCACTTACATTGTTTGTACTGAATGCTTTACTTATTATTTAAGAAAAAAAGAAGTAAACTAAATTTTATTTGTCCTCAATTATTTATATTTTTAAAATTAATTTAACATGACCTTTGGCATTAATGGCTAACTATAGATAACTAGATTTTTGTTTTTAAATATTATGGTAATTTTAAGCAAAAATCTTTAATAATGAAGGTCAGATCTAGAGTTAAGATATTTAGTATGAAAGGTTAAGACTATGCTTTTTTCTAATAAAAGTAAATGAAATTGTATTTTTGAATAATTAAGAATCTTATAGTTTTTTATAAAAAGAAATGAATGAAACTTTATGAAAAGTCTTAAAGGCTATTATGAATTTATAAAGTGAAGGAAGGTAAGAAGTTTTAACTTCAAGAAGAGGATAGTGAAGTTCAAAATTATTAAAGGTGATGCACAAAAAATATATCCATTTTTATACCTATATTTTATACTCAATTTTGGTGATATTGCGCTTTAAAGGAAGGTATTTTTCATGTTTTCTTGCATGTTGATGATTTTTAGCACTTTGAGCAAAATGGAAACAAAATAATGGAATTTGGAGTCAAAATGGCATTTTGGAGAGAAATATTCAGCGCCAATGGCGCCAGCATGGACGCCGACAGCTCTAGCATGAAGGAAGGAGTCCAGAACAGTGGGGGTGCCAACAACACCATTTGACAAAGAGCACAAATTAATTCCGGGCCACTGGCGTCGACGGTGCCATCGTGGGCGCCGACAACACTGAAGTCGGTGTAGGGCAAAATTTAAGAAGATTCGACGAGTTTGGAAATTTTTTGAAGAAATATTTATAGATCTCTTAGAAAACTGACATTATGCTCTATTTAGAGTGGAAATTGATTAGAAAAAAGGAGTCCTCTAGTGTGTCATTAAGTTTTCTTTAGTCTTTCATTGTGTGTATTGTGTAGTATGGTGAGTCTAAGTGTGATTTCTCCTAAGAGTTATTGGAGAGAGAGAGAGAAGTGAGAGATTTCTTCTTCCCTACATTTTCGAAGAGAGAATTAAGAGTCTTGTAAAGAGAGAAAGAGTCCAAGAGGAGCTAAAAAGGATTTGCTTTGAGGAAGAGTTAAAGATAAGTGGTAATTGTTTATTATTATTGTATGTATAAACTTTCTTTTGTTTATGAAATTTGTATTTTGTCGTATGAGTGGTTTTCTTTGTCTTTCTCCCCATTCTAAGATATGGTGAAATGAAGAGATAATTTGGATGTGCTAATTTTAAAATATAAACTAAATTGTGATGATTTTTTCACTCCGTTCTTAATTTACTTTTTGATTTTGCCAATTGAGATGTTAACATCTCTTATGAAGCATACTATCAGGGAAATGGAGTATGAGTTTCACAACAAAGTGAGAATCAGTATATATATTACTGGGTGAAGAATTTGGGATTCTTGGGTGACAAACTAAAATCCCCAATTTGATCTTAGTGTTTAAGAACTAAAGTGAGGGTTAGCCTTCAGAGGAAAAGAAGTGGGAGCTTTGGAGTGAGAGCAAGTATCCTCCCAGCCTAACCACAGATTTAGAGATGAAACTCTGGATTAGTCAAATTTCTTTATACACTTGCCAAAGAGCAAGAAATAAGATTGTTCCTAATTACTCCTATTTGGCACAAGAAAGACAAATTAAAACCGTTTATCTCTCTCATTTAACCAAAAATTCATTGTAGTGGGAAAGATGATTTCTCATATTTGATAACTTCATCACAAAAAAATATTTTGGTAGTTATTTCTTAGCTTTGCTTTACAGTTTTGCTTGTAGTTGGAAATTTAGTTCTAATAGCACCCTAAACATTTAAAATTAGAGTTGTAGATTTTCTTTATTGTTGTGATTTTCCTCATTTAAATTTCCATTATGAATTTACAAATTCCTCATAGGATTAATATTTGGGGCTAAAACAGAAAGTCACGTATTGCTTGATAACGATATGTGTACTTGCATAGAATCCCAACATAAATTGCTTCAATTTCCTATTCATAAATAATGAATCAAGTTTTTGGCAACGTTGCAAAGTGGAGTCATCTTTATTAATTTTACACATCTATAATTTCAGGATAAAAAGACTATCCAAATATAGCAATCCTCATATGAGAAAGAAAAGAAAAGATAGGATTGAAAATGATCTTAAAGAAAAAGAAAGAAAAATAAAAGAAAAGAAAAATAGCGAGGAGAAGCTTAAGAAGATGTCTAATCAAAAATTGGCTTCAGTTGAATCAACTTGAGAAAAAATACTTTATTACATTTTCTAAACTTATATTGGAATATTAAAATCTTTATTAATAAAGTTCTTATGAATTTTTTTTCATATGAACCCTCTAAGTATCTTTGATATGATAAATTACAGTTCTTCTTGAAATGAATAGAGACTCAGAAAACTTAGACTTGACTATGAGGTGTTCTTATACTTTTAGTTTTAACCAAAGTTATTAAAAAGATTTTTGTTAAGTTACACTATTATATTTATTAAACCAAATTATAGAAGTGTATAAGTTGATCTCTTCCATAAGTCATATTTTTATGTAGTAAAGGGTCACTTGAGAATAAATAACATTTAAGTTTGTGAGATTTTGATACACCAAAAAATGTGCAATTTTATGTTTACATTTTATGTTTAAATTTGGTGATATTGCACTTTATATATGAGTATTTTCATATTTTATTGCAGGTATATTGATTTTAGGCATTTGGAGCAGAAAGGAGCAAAAAGAAGGAAATTTGGACTGAAGATGCAGTTTTCAGCATACTGGCGCCAAAGGCGCCATTTTACATAAAGCAGCGCCAGAGGTGCCAGAATGGTGTCAGTGGCACCAAAATCTAGAGAAAAGCATGGAACTCCATTAAACAGAAGCCAGAGGCACCAAAACAGGCTCTAGAAGTGTTAGAGACTAATTTAGACAAATTGTGGTAATTATTGACTATTTTTTAGAGGTTTTAGAAGGCTCCAACTAATTCAAACTCGCCATGGAGTGTTTCAATGCTTCTAAACACTTTGGAAAAGCTTTTTAATGAAGAGATATGTCTCTTAAATGAAGGGACTTGTCTCTTGGTGTGAGGAGGTGTGCATTTTGGAAAAAAAGAGGGAACTTTTAATTTTTTTTGGAGAAGAGGTTGGCGCCCTTATTAAGAAGTCTAGGTAGCCTTGTCAAAAGAGGAGAGTGGAGTGTGAAGTCTTTGGAGGATAGTTAGGTTTTCAAGAGGATTGTCGGCACTATTTTTGGTGTGGGGTTTGCCCGTAAGAAGCTGTCGGTCATCGGAATTGAAATCCCGTTGCCCGCTTCGGAAGGACGTTTAAAAAATTTAGTTTTGAAAAAGATGAAGTCAAACTGACCCCATAATTTTCATAGTTTAAATGAAAGAGCACTTTACCTCAAATCCTGTATCTATCCCAAAGGATGAACACAAGAATTGAGGGTGAGGCTCGATCAAATAAACTAGAGAAAGTTATGACATCCGTTTGGTCTGCGAAAACCAATATATTGGCCGACAAATTCCCCTATTTAATATAAGGAATTAAATAGGGTTTATATTATGCTGGGTTCGGGAAAAGCTTCCTATAAGGGCAAGCCCCTATAGTTAATTACATCTTAGATAACTGAAGTTACCTAAGAATACTCTCAATAAAAATCAAGAAAAATTATCTTCAAGGAATTCAAATGGTAAGGACATTTCAAAGATATCAGACTAAGAAGTGTGAAAGGGGATTGGT
>NW_018250538.1:0-677 GCF_001263595.1 Phalaenopsis equestris | reverse complement strand
TTTAAGAACACTTAGCCAAATTTTTAGTTTTTAATTGGACTTGTGGTGTTTTAAAAGAGTTTAATTATGTTGATTTTCCTAATCCTCTTTTAACATGTGGATTTCAACTTAAGTTCACCACTAAGTCCTTAAGACCTAAGTGAATGTATTAAGTGTGTGTATTAATTTTGAAAAGATTTAAAACCTTAAGCGATCATTATCAAGATTATTTATACATCATTTTGACTATAAAATAAGGGTATGAAATCATTGATTTCCACAATTATACCCCTAAATTCAAAAGTCATTTTTTTTTATGATTTTGATAATTATTGGAATTATCTTATGATTTAGCAAATTGAAGTGAGTTTCTACCAATTAAGCCCCTTTTTTTTTATTGCAAATCATCAAACAAGTCAATTAATATCAGAAATTACCTACTTCCCATGTATGTAAGAGTTTAAGATAAAAAGATCTAGAGATCAAGAGCATAATAGAGTGAGTTGAAAGAAAATTTGAGTGAGAAGGGAGAGAGCAAGTGGCAGATTATGAGGGAAAATTTATTTCTCTCATCTCTTCCCTTTTTATCTCACTAAGGAGGAGAATAAATGAGTAAGAGAGGAAGTCGAGTCAGAACGAGTGAGAGAAAATGTACTAAGACAGACCCACTCTCTTCTTCTTTCATCTCCTCTTGCCCC
>NW_018250537.1:0-205 GCF_001263595.1 Phalaenopsis equestris | reverse complement strand
TCAAATACAAGATTCATTGAAGCAAGCTTCAATGATTATCGAAGAAGGATGGAATGAGGCATGGAGCAGATCATCCAAGAATATACTGAACAAGATACAGTCTGCTGCATCAAAACAAGCCTCTATTCAGAGTTCGCAACGTACTAAGCCTGAGATGAAGATTTTGCCACGAGATCCGTCATCGTCAAGGATAAAGAGCAAGAAG
>NW_018250536.1:33435-34978 GCF_001263595.1 Phalaenopsis equestris | reverse complement strand
CTCGATTAAAAACCACTTAATCACACATCTTTTATTGTGCCATTTAATTTACTCTTCCATCTATATAGTTAGCTCACCACACACTCGCTTGGCTAGACAAGCACAATGTTTTATTTTCCATTAGAGAAATTTTCTTTCTTTGCTCATAATCAAGTAGATAAGGAACCGTTGGTCAAACAAATAGAACTATACACGCAATTTATAAATTCTAAACGACATTCTAAATATCATATATTCCACATTAGTTTACTATACTCCTCTGGTCTTATCTATGTGGTTCTCTTCACTTCTTTGATTTCATCTTTAGATACAGTATTATAAACTCCAACTTTAGTCTCTAGTTTCGTGGAGGTCATCTAGGAATAAGATGAAAAAATTGCCAAGTAGGCATCAATAACAATGGATAATTTATACGTCTAAACATTTATAGACATAGAATGATGGAAACATGTAAGTTTCATTAAAGCTGTCATTATTTCCCCTTTCTCATCTAATCATGCAAGTATTATCCATTTCAATAAGATCCTAAAGCGTTCGAATGCACGGAAGCCCCAAAAAAAGCTGTAATTAACTTTATAGGCTCGCAACTAGCTTTAATTATACTCTTTCACGAGCCAAAGTGTCAATTTAATATTGCAATCCTACCCGTCAAATGCCTTAAAAGCTAATGAGTGATGTCAATTTACTACTACAAATTTTCGTCAGCTTAGATGCACGCGTTTGTATTGCTTTTTCATTCAGCTTTCTTTCAACTATACTGCTTTTAGGATGCTTGGTAATGTATCTCTTAGTAAAACAAGTTCAAGCATGTACAGCTTTCCTATGAAATATGCTTTTAGAATGATATCACTTCTTTCTCATTAATTTATTAATTTATAAATATACTAATTTAAGACAATATACTAAATTTAAAATTATATAAAATATTTTTGTTTCAATCATTCAATCAAATTATATCACTATCATAGTAATTTTTCATTCATATCGCTGCATATCGCTGTGTTAAATTCATCGACCATAAACTTTAGCTTAATTATGCAACTAGAATGAAGAAAATGTTCAGCATTGCTAAAAATCGATTGATGACGATCTATAAATATATATATATAGATATATATATTATGCACGTATGGTCAAAGAAACCTAAAGTAATCTTCTTAAAGGTCTCATGTCCTTCCATTTGATGTTTGTTGAGTTCGTTATGTTCTAGAATCTTGTCTAGTAAAACTTGTTAAGAAGATTCTAAGCTTAAAGTATCCAACATGTCATGGAGTTTGTTTAATTCCTTAAATTTTTTTAAAAAAAATTATTTTTCAGGGGTATTTTAAATATAGTAGAAATTTTGTTTTTCCTAGTTTTGAGGTATCATGCAAAGTCTATGATATCCTCAAGACTTTGGAAGTTTGTATTTAAGACATGGATCCTAGAGCATAATGATGTCAAATATCAGCAAGCGGTAGGATAGATACTTATGAGAAGATTATCTTATGGATTTCATGGCAGTTGGGAAATAAATAACAATAATTTTGCTGCGGCATTTAAA
>NW_018250536.1:23082-29938 GCF_001263595.1 Phalaenopsis equestris | reverse complement strand
GTTGTTACACGTTCCTTTGGGTGCCTCATTGCATAGTGTTCAAGATGATGCACTGCTCTGTGCTTTAGTACTCCATGAGTGGCTTATTTAAACATGTAAAGGGAGGCTGATAATGGTTGATGGAGACTAGAAAGTAGTGGTCAATAGGGGTCGATAGCTATGGAGTCGGAAGCATTCATTGGGTCTCTAATCAAGAGCAGCACTAGAACATGACTCCTCTCAGTCTTGATCTTGCTCTTCTCTTCAATCTACTCTTCTTCCTTAGGTTTAGGTTCCTTTGTTATGAGAGGAGTAAAGCTCAATATTTAGTTTATGAGTTGCTTCATTTGTAAATATATAAAGAATTCAAATCGCTCGATTAGATAGCCAGAGAGATTCCCATGATCAAATGGTGTATTTTGGATATTTTAGTATGGAATAGAGTGATCTTGAGCTTGTTGAATTCTTCTCATCAAGATGCTCAATTTGATTTTAAGCTCGTCAGGTTTGAAACCCATCAGTGCTTACAAAGCTTCTAAAAGTCATTTAATGGCTAGATTCAGCCTTAATTTAACTCAAATTTGACCAATTTTGGTGTCATAATTTTTTTGTCGAATTTTTTAGTTTGATTATATGTTTCCTAAATTTAGTGTTCTAGATGATTTTTAATTTAAGTTTGAATTTTGCTTTCCAAAATAATGCTCATAGATGCCCCAAGATTCATGTTAAATGATAAAATTTGTTGTTCACGTATCAACAACAGTAAGTCTTTATCCCACTAATGGGGTTGGCTACATGACTTCTTTTTTCTATTGTTTCCTATTGAGTGTCATATTTCATTGAATTCTAATAAATTAAGATAATTTTTATAAAATATTTCTAAGTTTTTTTAAATCTATATCTACCTTTCTTAACATAAGTTATACCTGAAACATCTACTCTCCCAACTGGATCATCAAATGGTCGACGTTTAATGTGACTAATTCATCTAAAACAACTCTCTCTAATTTTATCTACCATTGGAGCTACACCAACTTTTTCATTGATATCGTCATTTTGCATTTTGTCTCTAATTGTCAAGTCGCTCATCCACCTAAGCATTCTCATCTCATCATTACATAACTTAGTTTTATATTTTTCCTTTAGTGGACAACATTGTATGCCATAAAGCATTGCCAGTCTCACCCCCATTTATATGAACATCACTTTTAGAAAATAGGCCCAATATATCTAAAAAAGTCATACCTTTTAATGAATTGATCAACAATCGTTACAACTCATTCACTATATCTACTACCTCTAAAATTACATTCTAAGTAATTAGTTTTAGAACTACTCAAATGAAGGCTTTTAGACTCCATTATAGTCCTCCATCATTCAAGTTTTTCCCAAAATTTTTTTCTAGTCATATGTATATGAATGATATCAATAATAAAAAAATACACCAAGGTACATCCTCCTGAAAATGTTCAGCAAGAGCATCCATTACTAATGCAAAATGATATGTTCTTAAAACCAATCTCTGATATTATCTAATTGAAATAGGAATTTACATGGTAAATCCAATGATCGAATAAATTTTGAAGGGCTCGATAAACCGATCAGCTGAAGATCAACTGGCCTGCTAAAAAAAATGATTAGACTAAATTCTACCCATTTATCGAATAATCACTAGACAGAAGACAATGACATCAGTTACCTTAGAGTCGACCAAATATCACTCGAAGGATTCTTAGGTTCTTAGAGTCAATGCTTATAGATACTTATTAGAAATAAATCGACCCAATTCAGCTAAGTCAACCGTTCCAAAAGCATACTGATCAGAATATTTAGACGTATGTATAGTTGTTAACATCAATTGATGTTGATAAGGTTTTTATGTCAGTTATGAATACAAAGCATGTCAGAATCAGTCATAGATCTTGAAAGACATCAGTATTAATTATAATTATGAAAAGAAGTCTAACAAAAAAAAATTGAACTATAACGCCCCAAATTAAATAAGGACAAATAATGAACTGTAACGTCCTATTAATATAGAGCCAAAAATGTAACTTTATTAAGAGTCTCCTATAATTATAAATAAGGATCATTTTATGAAAAAAAAAGGACAATTCTTTTATTTTTGAAATTGTTCATCTTATACTGTAGTGTTCTCTCTCTCTTTCTTTCTTCTTTATGAAGAAATTCCTCGAGGTGTCTTAGAGGACAAATCAAAATTCAATATTTGGCTTGTTATACATATATTTTCCACCCATTTTAGTATTTAATCGATTATAAATATCATTAAAAACAGAATTGTTAGTATTATTGAATCTTCTCTCGGATTCTTTATGTACATATCATACCTTTTTTTTTTCAGTTCTCAAAGTATTTACATTTAAATAAATTTTCTTAACAAAACTATATATATGTTATCTTTTCTTGCACATTATTAATCCACCACGAACTATTTTTATTTATAAAAACTTTTCCTTTTAATTATCCAAGTAAATCTCTTACCACTAAGGTCATATAGTGCGTTGTTGTCTTAACATTTACATAATAATTTAATTAATTCATGTCATGATTTTAAATAAAAATTTTGTGTTGGTTGTGCAGGACTTGGGACATGGCAGTGACAGTATTCAAGATTAAAAAATTTGCAAATTAAGGAGTTTTTAGAGAGAAACATACAATAGCAATTATAGTAATGGTAATAAGAATATTAATCCATTTAAAACAACATAAATTTTGTTTATTCTACATTTACAAATTCCCACATCTTAAGTCATTGTAGGCAAATCATCGCCTGGTGAATAATCTTACGTTGGTATATGTATGGACGTAGAATGATGGGAATTTGGACACGCGAAGGCTTGAAATCATGGAAGCCACGTAATTACCATTAATTTATGTCATAACCTCACACTTGCTTTTGTTATATTCTCTTTTACGATTCTAATGGCGAATTTAATATTGCAACTTTGCTCGTCAAATGCCTTAAAATAATTGACGATGCTCAATTTACTGCTTCAACTTTTTATCGGCATACATACTACCACTGGCATTGCTTTTTCATGCAGCTTTTTCTTAATTGTATTGTTATAATGCTCGGTAATATACCTCTCGGTAAAACAAAAAGCATCTTCTGGAAATGAGGAAATATCATATTTGGTTTATCAGATGTGTGGATGATGGCGAGAATCACATCATACTGTATATTCGGCGGCATGGTGTGATCCACATTATTGTCCATACGTCTGTTATTCAAAGATAATATTTGCTCTCTCGAAAAAGTGTTTGGTTCCTAAGAAATATGGTATTATGAATGCTATCTTTTCTTTCTTATTACTTAAAAATAAAAATAGACTAATTCAAGAGAATATATGTATGCACTAAGACTGTCAACATGGATCTCAAAGCAATCGAACGGCCTAGGATGGTGGTCGGACGATCGAGGCATCAGACTAGAGGAGCATGATCCGAGCTGACTGTTCAAAGACCAATCGCTCAACCGAAGTCAACAGACATACTATGACAAGAGATTCAATAAATGGACAACACCTACGGTGCTGACCGCCTAAACTCTTTACAAGGGCACTTGATTGGAGCTAGTTAGTCAATCAACTTTTACTTTGGCAAATGCAATCACCACTAGGCCCATGATCCTAGCTGACCATTAAACTACCAATCGCTCAATCAAAGTCAACAGACATACTATGACAAGAGATTCAATAGACAAACCATGTCTGCAGTCCCGACCTCCTAAACTCCGTACAACGACACCTAATTGCAGCTAGTTAGCTGATCAGCCTTTACTTCGGCAGATGCAATCCTAACTCGATTGGTCGCCTCAATCAATCGAATTCAAACACGTAAGTCAGTTGAATTCAACCATTGTAATATAAATTTAGTATTAAATCAACACATTGATTGCATTAAGGGTGGTTCCCGTAACTGTCCCTCCCTTCTGTAATTATATGAATATACTACTATACATAGGGGAAAAAAGATGAATAAAGGGAAACCTGGTCTGAGGACTTTTTCCGGCCTCTCTACATAGAATTTCCTAACACTTTTCTTCTCTCTCTCCTCCTCCCTCTCTCGGTTCTAGCTCTCGAGACGTGTATTTCTGAAAGACAATTCAAGATTCAATATCTTGAAAAGAGATGTGGTGAGCATGGTCATGCCCTAGACGAGAAGGAGAGCCAACTACGAAGGAGAATACTTGCAAAAAGAATTAGCGCCCATGAAATTCAATAGAGAGATGATGTGTCAAGACATACCAGAAGAGGTCCAGCCATGCTGAGCACAAAAAATGGACCAGTTCAAGGCTTTTCAGGCTGTCATGGCCCAGCAAAATGCTTGTCTGCCGCCCATGAAGGGAGAGCCTCGGGGAACTCGCCCTCAGAAGGCACCCCTCAAAAATCCATGAGCGCCCCATGGTTAGTCCGGTGATTGAACAAAAGAAGGGTCAGATGACTCCCAATCGGCTGACAGTGCCGCATCTATGTCAAGAATCCAATGTAGGGTGGACAGAGAGGAAAAGTTTGCTTGGGCTGCTATGGGTAGCATCTTCTCCCGAATAATCCTAGAAACCATACCCCCAATGAAGCTAATGATTCCTCAATTCGAGTCTTATAAAGGGAAGAGTGACCCGACAAACCATATAGCTTCCTTTGATTCAACGATCGGAGTCCTGCAGATCAATGATGTCATGAAATGTTGCTTTTCTTACCACTTTAAAAGAGGCCGCACTTCGATGGTTTTAACGGCTCGCCAGACGGGATCAACCCATCCTTCTATGAAATCTAAAACTCCTCCTGGTGCACCGCACCATTTTGCAGAGGTTGATAAAGGATATAGAGACACTGCTCCAAATCGAGCAGGGAGAAATAAAATCCTATAAGCAATCAGAGGACTTGGACCAAAGGAAAATATGTTGAGATTTTCATACATATTTTATACTAATTTTGATGATATTGCACTTTAAAGAAGGGTATTTTTAATGTTTTTTTGCAGGTATGTTGAATTATGGTCATTGTAGCAAAAAGGACAGAAATATGAAGATTTGAACTAGGGCGCGGACGGCGAGCCCAACGGTGCCGACGGTGGGTTTTTCTCGAGAGTCCTGAATCAAATATTCTAGAAGGTCACTGACGGCGCCATCTAGGCTGGCGATGGCGAGAGCGACGGTTCTCTTAATAGGTGCATTGAATGTGGACAATTTTTGAAGGGACGCTTAGGCAACTCTTGGAAAACTCTTCTACAAAAGTCTAGAAAAACTCTTCTACAACTTTAAGAGAAACAATTGGGCCGAAAAAAGAGGAGCCCCGTGGTGCTGTCCGCTGAGTTTTGTTATTTGTAGAGTGTAGAGAGTTTAATTTAGAGTTATTATTGTGAGGAATTCTTCAAGAGATTGTAAGAGTGGAGGGAAAGTGAGAGATTTCTTCCTCCTTATCGCTTCAAAGAAGAATTCTGTGTGCTGTAAAGTAAGGAAGAGATTCAGAGAAACTTCGAGGAGTTTGCTTGTGAAGGAATTAGAGATAAGTGGTGTTTACTTATTGAAGTTTGCATGACTTTGCATTTATATATAAGTTCTAAGTTTTGTTGTATCTTCTCCATGAGTTATGAGTAGTTTTTTCTATCTTTCTCCTTGTCTTGAGATTTTGTGAAATGGTGATTTGAATTGGTTGAGCCATGAGAATGTTAAAGAAGTTGTGATGATCTTTTCACTTCTATCTTAATGGTGGTCAAAGTCCTTGAAAGTTGGGTGCAAATAAATAGAGAAATAAAATTATCGGGCGTAGAATTGGAGATTTTAGAGTGATAGACTAAAATCCTCAATTCGATCCTATCGTTTGGGTGCTGAATTGTAGATATTAGCCCTTAGACGAGGGGAACGTGGGAGCTCCAAAGTGAGAGCCGGTATCCTCCCAGCCTAGCTGCAGATTCAATAACCAAGCATAAGATTAGTCAATATTTTTATTCCTGTACTAAAGGGTAAGGAATAGGTATGCTCCCATTTGGCACAATACAATTTGAATCCATTCACTTTAATTTGTCACTTAAATTTCTTGACATGGAGAATAATGCTTTTTTATATATTGAACATCACATTCACATTAAAAACTTTATTAGTAGAATTAGTTAATTAAGAGTTTGTTAAAATTACATATTTATTTTGATTGCCTCTTAGTGACAAATAAGGAATTTGAACTTATGATTAGGTATTGATTTTCTAAATCCTAGTTTGCAGCCTCTAGTATTACTCCCTGTGGGATTGATATCCAAGACTCCATTAGAGCCCTATATTACTTGAGTGATACATATACTTGTGTTGATAAGTATGACTTTACAATTATTGAATATTTTATACACATTTTTATCAAATCTATAACCGTTGTCAAGTTTTTAGTGTCATTGTCGGGGACTTAAATCTTCTAGCAACAGTATCTAATTCTTGTATTTTTAAGCATATATAAAGTCGCTGTCAAGTTTTTGACGCCGTTGCCGGGGAGTAAAAAAATCATAATTAGAGTAATGGACAAATTAGGACTACTAGAAAACTTTTACTTGAATTGCAACTTATTTTCATATCTAGTTAACCATTTTTCTGTGTACTGATTTCAATTGTATGCCTAAATTTGGACCTGAAAATCTTATACCCTACGATTCGGAATTAGAACACACTTCTAGAAGAATTAGAAAACTAAGAAAAGAACCTAGAAATCCTGACACAATGAAAAACAACTTGAACAACCAAGGAATAAGCCTAGACCTCTACGAGATTATGCAAATCCTACAGCAGATGAACTTGACTTTTCTATCCAAAATACTGATGTAGCTGCTAATTCATTTGAACTCAAACCTGTTATTATCCAAATGGTATTAG
>NW_018250536.1:21531-22212 GCF_001263595.1 Phalaenopsis equestris | reverse complement strand
TTTAACAGTAAAACTCAATTTAAGGAAAAGAAGTTGTCTATGGAAGAGATGATACTAAACATGGGTCAACAATTGTAGAATCAAGGAAATCAATTAAAAATTCAAGGAAACCAGTTACAAAATCAAGGAACTGCTATCTAGAATATTGAAAACCAATTGGGGCATATCGCTACTGTGCTTAGTAACCGAACATTGGGAACTTTTCCTAGTACTGTGGAATCAAATCCTAAAGATCAAGGAAAAAATAGATAAAAGCGATACAATTATGAAGTGGAAAAGAATTGGAAACAAGAGTGCAAAAAGAAACGAAAACTGAAAAAGAGAAAGTGGATACAGAGAACGAAAAGGATCATGAATACCCAAATTTAAAATATCCACTTACACCAATGAAAATTACTGTGGAGAAACCTCTGCCACTTTTTTCTCAAAGATTGAAGCAACACAAAAAGGATAAACAATTTTCCAAGTTTTTAGAAATTCTTAAGAAATTGATGGTAAATATTCCCTTTATAGAAGCTTTCGAACAAATGCTCAATTATGTGAAATTTATGAAAGATATTTTTAACAAGAAAAGGAAGTTCATTGATAACGAGACTGTTGCACTTAACAAAGAGTGTAGTGCAATTATTCAGAAAAAGCTTTCTGAAAATTAAAAATCCACGTAATTTCACTATACCGAGT
>NW_018250536.1:18817-20934 GCF_001263595.1 Phalaenopsis equestris | reverse complement strand
AGTATATGTTTCTGGGAAACTCATCTACATTACATGTTATTATATCTTCAGAGTTAAATGATTTGCAAGTGCAAAGACTTTTGGGTACATTAAAAAGATATAAGAAAGCTTTTGGTTAGACCTTAGCTAATATTAAAGGAATCAGTTCTTCGATTTGTATGCACAGAATTATATTAGATGAATAATATAAACCAAGAGTTGATCTACAAAAGAGATTAAACCCAATGATGAAAGAAGTACTCTAGAAGGAAATTTTGAAATGATTGGACACTAGAATTATATATCTTATTTCAGACACTGCTTGGGTAAGTCCAATTCATTGTGTTCCTAAGAAAGGAGGAGTGACTGTTGAAGCAAAAGAGAATAATGAATTAATACCTATGAGATAAGTTAACGGGTGGTGTATTTGCATTGCTTATAACAACATTAAACATTGCCACTAGGAAAGATCACTTCCCTTTATTATTCCTAGACCAAATATTGGTTTGAATTGCTGGGCACAAATATTTTTGTTTTTAGATGGATATACCGGCTACCATCAAATTTCTATTGCTCCTGAGGATCAATAAAAAACAATATTTATTAGAACTTTTGGAACTTTTGCTTTTCAAAGAATGCCTTTCGGATTATGTAATGCACCTGCAATATTCCAGAGATGTATGATGCTTGTATTTAGTAAGTTAATTGATGATGGATTAGAAGTATTTATGGATGATTTCTCTGTATTTAGAACATCATTTGACGCATGCTTAAATTATCTTGAAAAAGTTTTGGAGTTATGCGAAAGAACTAATTTAGTTCTAAATTGGGAGAAATGTCAATTTATGGTTGCATGAGGAATTGTGTTAGGGCATAAAATTTTGGAAAATGGTATGGAAGTAGACCTTGCAAAAATTTAAGTTATATCTAAATTAACACCTCCTACTAATGTAAGAGGGGTTAGAAGTTTTCTAGGACATGTTGGTTTTATAGGAGTTATATTAAAGATTTTTAAAAAATTACTAAACCTCTATACCAACTTTTAGAAAAGGAATAGAAAATTGAATTTACTGAAAGCTGTTTAAATGTTATTGAGTTATTAAAATAAAAACTAATCACAACCCCTATTATAGTTTTACCTAACTGGGAGAAACCATTCGAACCGATGTGCGATGCTAGTGATTATGCTATTGGAGTTGTTCTTGGACAAAGGTATGATAAGATTTTTAAAGTTATAATTTTTAAAGTTATATACTACTAAAGTTATATACTACGTTAGTAAAACTCTGAATGATGCTCAAATTAACTACACTTTTACTAAAAAAGAGTTATTGGATATAGTGTATGCTTTGATAAATTTAGATCTTATTTAATTGGGACTAAATGTGTTGTGCACACTGATCACTCTGCTATTAATTATTTGATGCAAAAGAAGGATGATAAACCAAGGTTAATTAGATGTATACTTTTGATGCAAGAGTTTGATTTTGTGGTTATTGATAGAAAGGGAACTGATAATCAAATTGCTGATCATTTATCAAGATTAGAATATCATGAATTATCTGACACCGACAATGAAATTACAGACAGTTTCCCTGATGAAAAACTCTATAATATTAATGAGTGTAAAATACCATGGTATGCTGATATTGTTAATTGTATTGTAAGTGATATTTTGCCACCTATGCTGACATTACAATAGCAAAAAAAATTCATTAATGATGCGAAAGAATATTTTTGGGATGAGCCTTATTGATATAAACAATGTAAGGACCTTATTGTGAGAAGATGGGTACCTTGTGAAGAAACTGAATTAATTATTCATAAATGTCATAATTCTGAATTTGGGTGATATTTTGGAACTGATAAAACTACTTCTAAAATTTTACAAGCTAGATTCTATTGGCCTACTTGCTTTAGAGATGCTTACAGATATATAAAAATTTGTGATCGATGCCTACGAGTAGGCAATATATCTAAAAGAAATGAAATGCCTCTGAATTTCATGTTAGAAGTTGAGATCTTTGATGTTTGGGGATTATATTTCATGGGACCATTTATTCCTTCATCTGGGAACTTATACATATTAATTGCAGTAGACTACGTTTCAAAGTGGATTGAAGCACAAGCTTTACCTC
>NW_018250536.1:16233-18235 GCF_001263595.1 Phalaenopsis equestris | reverse complement strand
TATTTTGAGGGTAAAAGACCAAATTTTAAAGAGGTTTTAATGATCAATCAACCTGAGTAATACCTGAATAGGTTGGGCTGATGACGTTAAAATAAGCGCTTTATGGGAGGCAACCCATAGTTATCTTTATTTTTATTGCGATTATAGTGTTTTTATTTGAAATTATCGTTAGTTTGTGGTAGTATTGAACTTTACTACTCATATTTACCCTTGAATCATCATAAAAAATGAATCCATAGAGAAAATTGGAACACATTCGGACCAGAGCGAAACTGTCAAATTTTTGCCTTGGGCGCCGATGACGGGCTAGACGTCGCCGACGGTGGGCTTTTCCCGAGAGTCCAGGCAATTAATTCTAAAGGCTCGTCGACGGCACCATCGACGCCGCCGACGGGGAGAACGACGAGATGATTGTTTCTGGAGTTTGAAATGACGGTTTTTGGCGGTTTTAGGCGGGAGTTACTCCATATAAACTTTTAAATTCGGTAAACGTATTACCCCAAAAACAAATTGAAACTCCACCAAATTCATCCTTATGGCGTCCAATTCCACTGAAAACCTTAGATTTCAAGTGTTTAACCTAAGAAAGTTCATTAGTTCCGAGGCGCATTGAATCTTCAATAAAGTGCTGACAAAGAGGAGATTAATCAAAGAAAGAGGATTCGTGAATCGAGGATTGAACAATCCTTCAACAACAATTGAAGAGATGATTGTGCGACGACGATGGGAAATGATGTGCTACACTACAGCCGCAGTAGTCGTTCCTATGGTGAAGGAGTTTTATGCTAATTTGCATGGAATCAACCAGGGAGTCGTCTATGTGCGAGACAGATGGATAACTTTACTCATGCGCAGATTAATGAGTTATATATGATCGAGAATGTTCTTGTCTACTATTATCCCGACAAGAAACCTAATGAATGAGATTTACCAATATTTGACGGACGAGAATGAAGATTGGGAAATGAGAGAAAACTGGTATTTTAGTTTTTCTGTGATACTTCTAAACTCCTTTTCTAAGCACTAGCACTTCTTCATTTCTGCAAAACTATTACCAACGATGAGGACCAATAAAGTTACTAAGGAAAGTTCTATTCTAAATTATTGCATCCAAATGGGACTGCCGATTGATATTGGATTGATAATTGTGAAGTCTGTTTTGGTCCTGATCATTCATGGATCAACTTATGGGCTTGGACATTCTTCAATAATTTTCTTACTTTGCAGTCAATTCCAAGTATCTTATGAGAATTGGAAAAAAGTACTTCTACCTTGGAAGCCTTTGGACCCAACCGAGAAGTTCCCAACCAATGAAGATGAGAATGATATGACTATTATTGTGGATCAATCGTCTCAGACTTCGCTTCCTATTCAGCCTTTAGTTTGGACAAGACACTAGTGATCCTGCACAAAATCAAGAAACTGGAGAAAGAGGTGCAAAATGTTATGAATTCAATTAACAATATCTATGATTTTTTTGATCATCTAGACTAGAGGATGAAAGAACATTTTGATCACTCTAGACATATCAAAAATAGTTTGATACGATTGATGACAAAGATGGGATTGATAGAAGAGGACTCTACTGAAGAATTCCCATATCGACCCTTATATAACCTTTTCGTTCATGTTCAATCAATGGGTGATATCAGAGGATAAACAAGCACATAATCGAAAGAGTAGTAGATCTACTTTGCCACCTATATGTCTAAGTGTGTGATTTGATTTGAACTTATGTGCTTAGGTCACTTTCTAAATTTGATTTTAGATCTCAGTATAGTTTAGATTGAGCATAGGATGCTTGTTTTCAGCGTTTAGAGTGTTGTGGCTTGGATTGCGACGCTGAATTGATGTATTAAGGTTGAGAAAATACCAAACTTATGTGTGTCGTGTAACTGTACTGTAACTCTTGGAATTTATATATAATTGTAACGCTTTGTGTTGTGAATGTTTATTTGGGTAAGTACATCATTTAATCACTTAAAATTTATGTCTAGAATGA
>NW_018250536.1:15398-16150 GCF_001263595.1 Phalaenopsis equestris | reverse complement strand
AAAATCCCCCCCGGCGCGCCCACCGCCCCCGCCGACGGTGGATTTTTCCCGAGACTTAGGCTATTTAATTCAATAGAGCTTGCTAACGGCGCTGAAGACCCCGCCGACGGCAAGATCCCAAAAAAATACTTTTAACTGCGATTTTAACCAGTCAACCGCCACTATTCATCATCTCCTTCCTCTTAAAAAAATAAAAATTTTGATCTAGGGCTTGAAGATCTTGAATTTGGGGCAATTTCAAAGCATTTAAACACCAAATTTTATCATCTCTCGGTAAGAGCTTCACTCCAACCTAAAAATATTTGATTTTCACTTTGAATTTCTTCCACATTGAGAAGATCCAAAAAAAATGAGAATATGCTGAAAATATTTGGAAGAAATTCATGGAATTTATATTTGAACTCTTAGAGTCACTCTTGGAAGCCATTATGAAAGCCATGATTTCCAGTATTTGAAGTGTATTTTGAAATTTTTTATAATTTGATTAGATTGACATGGCTCTGCGACAAAAGAGGCAACTTGAGTTTGACGAGTCTTGCTTCGTTAATGCGAAGGCTCTGTCGAGATTTACTTTAGTATTTGAAGGGAAGAAATGTATACAATATCGTGTTTTTGAGAGTCCGGGAGGAGAAGTTGAATGAGTTATACGAACGAAGGTGTGAAAATTTTTGTTATACCACCAATAAGGCCGTTGTGAATATTGTGAAAGAATTTTATGCCAATGCATTCTATTCTGAGGACGGAACCGTTTA
>NW_018250536.1:13489-15201 GCF_001263595.1 Phalaenopsis equestris | reverse complement strand
CTAAAGCGTGGCATTATTTTATTTCCTCTACTCTATTACCTACCTATCACCATAGTGAGGTAACAAGAGATAGAGCTATTCTAAATTTCTGTATTCAGAATAATCAAACTATAAATGTGGGGAGAATTATTTATAAGAATATATTGACCACGACAAAGAGTGAATCAAGTGGAGGTCTGGGACATCCTGACCACATTTATACACTTTGCAAACTTGTTGACCTCATTTTTGGTTGAGGTTTAGTTTTTCTTCTTTAGTAGCCTAGGGTCTAGCCATAGGACTTTTCCTGTTAACTATTCCTAGAAAACTAGACATGGAACCCTCACCACTAGAAATTCCAAAACCTTCTCCACTCAACTTGAAGTTCCACATGTGCTCTCAACCTCTAAATACTTAGTATGTGGGGTCACTGTGGGGGAAACTCAAGATGAGTCACCCTTAGGATTGCTGGACCTTAGGGTTGACCTTGGGTGTTGGAAGATGAGTCACCCTTAGGATTGTTGGACCTTAGGGTTGACCTTGGGTGTTGGTCTGGAGCTATGGCACTCACCACACTTATCTGCACCCACAATCACTCACAACCCTGAACTCAAATTTCTAGTCTAGATCCCTTGATCTTTTGGGATACTCATGTAGATGGTCCCCTAAATTTACTAGCCCTAGGGCTTTGGTTTAGCTAAGACCACTATGTAGAGGACCCAAAATGAGATTTTCATTGGTTCCTGGCTTATTGGTGATGATTGGTACCTCAAATCAACCAAAATACCCATCTTGGCCTTTTACCCCTACAGCACCCACAAATTACCAAAATACCCCTCTTGAGCCCAAAATCCCAAAAATTCCCAAAAAATTACAATAAATCCTAAATATTCCCAATTTGATTTCTCTCAACTACTTCATGACCCAAATTGGCCAATTTGACTATCTTTCACCAAAATCTCCAAATTACCCTTTAAAAAACCCAAATCCAACTCAAATGTCCATCAATTTGATCTCAATAGACCCAAATTCCAATCCTAAACTCAAATTAACTTTTTATTTGACCAAACTAAACCAAGTCCAAGCTTAATTGGCCCATGACTTGAACCCAATTTTTATTTAGGTTAAAGCCCCAATTTTGACCATTTGACCTAATCTCACCAAATTGAACCCATAGCCTAGTCAATTGGCCCCAATTGATGTTGCAAAAACTTGATAACATTCATATACATCAAAATCAACCATAAATTGACCTTGGTGAAGTTTCAAATCCAGTTGATTTTGGCCTAAATCCAAAATTCCCAAATTTAGCCCCAAATTGGCTAATTCCCTAACTTTCACTCAATTGATTGCCTTAACTTCCAAATTGGCATCCAATTCATGTTGAAAACTCTTCATGAGATCCCTATTGACCATTTACAACAATCAATTTGGACTTAGCCCAAGGCTAACCCAAGCTAGACCCAAGCCTAGCCCAACATGACCAAGATGATTGAAGTTCAAAATTCCTTCAATTTAACCCCCCAATTGGACTCAAAGCCACTTCCATCCTTCACCAAGTTGTTCCTTATGATCATCTACACCAAATGCAACAATTGTTTGAGCCAATTAACATGGCTAACCTAGCCTAAACCCAAGTTTTGGTCTTTTGCACCCACTTGGACCCATGCACTAAATGTGACCTAACCACCCTAAGGCCACCAAATTAACTCCACCACAGCCATTAGTTGGAC
>NW_018250536.1:10591-12004 GCF_001263595.1 Phalaenopsis equestris | reverse complement strand
TTTCAAGTCCATTTGGTGCATATTTTATTTTTAATTAATTAAACACTATTTGGGATGATTTGATTCTCCATGCATATTAGAACATCATCTTGGCTTGGAATTGTGACATGTTGTAGCCTCTGTCAAGGGAAGTATTTTATGATTTTTCCAAAGTCAGAGAAGGTCTCTATACAGAGACCCAAATTTTTCTAGTTATTTCACATTATTTCCTTGAAATAATCATGAAAATTAGCATATTAAATATAAAATCCTAAGAAAATTTTGAAAGGTATACCATAACCAGAAAAACCTTTGAAAATAATTTCATGGGTCAAGTCATTTAAAACATCCTTAAATTTTTCACATCCTTAAAATTTTCAAATACTAAATCACTAACATAATTAATTTTAAAAAATATAAATATTTAAATGACTTGATTTTTTATCTTCATTGTGATTTATGATCCAGAGAACTCATCACAAAAGTTTCAAAATATTTTGAGTTAACTTGATAACTTAAATTGATTTTTTAAAGATAAATACCATTCCTAACATTTAAATGATTTTAAAAAAATCAAAATATAACTCAGAAAATTATGAAACTTAGTTTTTTTGAGTTTTCTCTGATCAGGGATATTTTCTAAAAACAAAATGATATTTAAAATAAAAATTCGATTTTTAGCCTATTCTAAATATTTAAATAATTAAAAATTCATAGAAATCACAAAAATAATAAAACTCATGGAAATGTTCTAAACTATTTCCTAATCATTTAAAAACAATTAGAACATTTTTCCTGTTTTTCTAAATAAATATTTTGAATTTCAAAGCTTAAAAATAATTTTTTTAAAAGGCTAAAAATGAGTTTTCACTGAAATAATTCCAATAAATCAAGGAAAAATCAAAAAAATATAAAATTTGCTCCTCTGAGTTCTCTGACCCTAGGGACATTTTTCAAAAATAAAAAACTTAATTTTCACCACTTAAAATATTTTATGTTTATTAAATGGCCCAAAATTTAAAATAATTCTAATAAATCATAGAGAATTCAACAAATCAAGAAATTTGGTCCAAAGGCTTCTCTAATCTAGCTCTACCTCTAGTAAAAATTTCAAAGGATTATAATTTATCTTGGTCAAGTTAGGAATTTTCTTTCAAAATCTTATTTTTGCATTAAAATAAATATATAAATTAAATTAAATTTTGAAAAATCATATTTCCTCCTCTGATGTCTCAATTGACCCATGAATGAGGTAGGATAAAAATTTCAAAGTCATTTGAATTGAATTTGACAAATTATGAAGTATTAGAGCCTTAGGGGCAAATGTGTAATTTTGGAAATTTTGCCTTAATTAACATTAAGGCTTAATTCAAGGAGGAAAAATGGGTAACCCCTAATATTAATCAATTTATTTGATGTTTGAAACACAAAGGG
>NW_018250536.1:7614-9488 GCF_001263595.1 Phalaenopsis equestris | reverse complement strand
TCAACCAAGATAAAGTCCCCCGCCACAACATTCAAAATATAAAACAACTCAAAATTTAATCACAAACATCACACAAAACCACAACTTTAACTAAATTAAGATGTCTCAATCGGATGACGGGAATTCCTTGAAAGAGGTAACCTACGGTTGCTAACGAGGCTTCCCATGGTTTAAATGAAATTATGGAACTCATTAAGTTGAGTTTAGTAGGACTAAGTGAATCCAATAGAAAATAGTGGTGCCGGAACGAGGGAACCGTAGGATCCTAACCGGTGTCGCTCTAATCAACTTTAATATGCCTTCATAAAATTTAAATAACTTCAACCATAGGGCCACCTGATTTGATATTATAACTTGACACACTAGAAAACTCGAACTCTTCACGGTAAGGAGCTTGGAGCTAGCATGGTGGGCAGCACAACCATCCTCAACAGCAAAACCTGTCTTCCTCAGCAAAACCAATCTTCCTTCCATAGACTTAAACAACAAAGCCATAGGACTTCGAGGTTGCTTGCTCATGCAACGTAAACCCTTAGCTAATCTTTAGGCCTTTGCATAGCCCTGTTATACAATATAAGCTTTAAGTCGTCTTAGGATTCCGAGGTTGTCGTTTGTCACGACGTAAACCCTCACATCTTCCAGGCTATTCACACGAATGTAAGCCCTAACTAATAAAATTGGCAGGATGATACACCTAAATATTTCTCCTCAAAACTGAAGCCAAACATTAGGATAGCTTGGGAAGTTATCGAGGTTCTCCTCTGGATCCATGACATCCCCTAGTTCTTCTTCCTTTGGATTCTACAATAAAATGTTCTAAATTTAAACCAATCACCTTTTACACCTCTATGTCTGATTTTGTTGAAGACTCCTATCCTTTGAAATTCCTTGAAGATAATATTTCTTGATTTTTATCGATAGTCTTCTTAAGTGACTTTGGTCATTTAAGATGTAATTAACTATAGGGGCTTGCCCTTATAGGAAGCATGTTCGAACCTCATCCTCAAGTCTTGTGTTTATCCTTCGGGATAGATACAGGATTTGAGGTACAGTGCTCTTTCATTTTAAAATTATGAAAAATATGGGGTCCGTTTGATTTTATACTTCAACGTCCTTCCGAAGCGGGCGACAAGATTTTGATTTCGATGACCGACTGCTTCTTACGGGCAACTCCCCACAAACCACCCCCGAATAAACGCCGACACAACTTTTTGGAGTTGAAGCTGGAGATGATGAAGAATGAATTTACCCTATGAAACACATTAGTAAAGCTAATTGGAAGATATATAAATCCCATGAAAAATGGAGATCTGGGAGTAGGAGTCAGGAACCTTCTAGTAGTAGAGACATCCCCTCTACTAGTTATGACCTTCCTTCCTCTAGCTCCCTTACCCTGAATGATTTAATAAATGAGTTAACCTTGCAGTGGAAGAGTATAGAGCAATTAAATGAAAGAATTGGACATGATTATGATAGTGAGTACCTACAGAGGCATTTTAATTTTAACTTTGAGATAGCTTACTACGAAGCTCAAGCCCGATACTACAGAGGTGAAACTGATGTTACTTTTCCTGAATGCCTCCGTTATACTCAGTATCAGCCTAATCCACCTGCGACCAGGGAGACGAGGATATAGTATGGGACTTTGATATATGATAGTAATTGATGTACTTTTTTTTTTGTAATTTTGTAATAGAGATAAATGTTTTTTTGTTTGTACTTTCATTTTTATTTGTTATGTTGCAATTGGATACTTTTTAATTATTGTTATAAATGTTTAGTGTGGTAGTTGAAATTTGCATGTGTAGTTATAATAGATGTTGATTAGTACTTTGTAAAATTGTAATGTGATGTGATTTTTATTTGCATTTTAA
>NW_018250536.1:6729-7515 GCF_001263595.1 Phalaenopsis equestris | reverse complement strand
CAAATTCTCTAATGATTTATATGTATAGAAATCTCCTAATATTACAGACCAGTTGAAGTTCAAATTTTGAGAAGGAACTGCAAAAATTTCAGAATGATGAAAATGCCTAAAGTATTGAGGTATGATTTATATTTAGAATTTTCTTTCCACCTGTATCATCCCATATTGAAAAATTTAAGTTTGGGGGAGGGAAGAAAAAGATTAAATATTAGATGTTCTCAATTTTAATATATTAATATGATTTTTTGTAGTGAATTTAATTCAGATAACTATACTTTGTAGATATTTAAATATTATGATAGATTAAAAGGAATATTTATGTAAGAAAAATTAATTTTGTAGATTAAGATATTTAGTATAAGAGAATAAGACTATAGTTAACTATTTAAAGTAAAGAAAACTATATTTTGAAATATTAAGAATGTTAAAGATTCATTTGAGAAGAAAAGATTGGGGCTCAATGATGTAAAAGCTATGAAATACTTATAAGGTAAAGGAATGCTTTGAGTTTCAAATTTAGGAAAAGAAAGGTGATGTTCAAAATCATTAAAGGCTATCCAGATATAGTAATCCTCACTTAGAAAAGAAAAAGAAAGGATTGACAACAATCCCTGAAAAGAAAAGAAAGAAATATATATAGAATTGAAAGCAATTCAAATGAAAAAAAAAGGAAAAAAATATATATAAGTGAGGAGAAGCTTGAGGAGATGCCTAATAAAAAATTGGCTTCACTTGGACCTACCTAAAGGGAAAACCTAAATACATTCCTGAACTTATATTTATGGA
>NW_018250536.1:2800-6412 GCF_001263595.1 Phalaenopsis equestris | reverse complement strand
TTGAGATTTTCATACCTATTTTATACTAATATTGATGATATTGCACTTTAAAGAAAGGTATTTTTGATGTTTTGTTGCAGGTATGTTGAATTATGGTCATTGGAGCAAAAAGATGCAAAAAGGAGCCAATTTGGAGCAAAAAGGACCAAAATATGAATATTTGAATTAGGGCGCCGACAACGAGCCCAACTGCGGGTTTTTTCTGAGAGTCCTGAATCAAGTATTCTAGAAAGCTGCCGACGGCGCCATCTAGGCTGCCGACGACGCCATCTAGGCCATCGACGGCGCAATCTAGGCCGCCGACGGTGAGCGGCGGTTCTCTTAACAGGTGCATTAAATGTGGATGATTTTTGAAGGGACACTTAGGCAACTCTTGGAAAACTCTTCTACAACTTTAAAGAAACATTGGGGGGCCGAAAAGAGGAGCCCCGTGGTGGTGTCCGCTGAGTTTTTGTTGTTTGTAGAGTGTAAACAGTTTAGTAAAGAGTCTAAATTGTGAGGAATTCTTTGAGATATTGTAAGAGTGGAGGGAAAGTGAGAGATTTCTTCCTCCTTACCGCTTTGAAAAAGAATTCTGTGTGTTGTAAAGTAAGGAAGAGATTCAGAGGAATTCAGAGGAACTTCAAGGAGTTTGCTTGTGGAGGATTTATAGATAAGTGGTAGTTACTTATTGAAGTTTGTATGACTTTGCTTTTATATATAAGTTCTAAGTTTTGTCATATCTTCTCAATGAGTTCTGAGTAGTTTTCTCTGTCTTTCTCCTTGTCTTGAGATTTTATGAAATGGTGATTTGAATTGGTTGAGCCATGAGAATGTTAAAGAAGTTGTGATGATCTTTTCACTTTGATCCTAATTTACTTTCAATTTGGCCATTTGGTTTGTTAAAATATGTTGAGTTTTACAAGTAAATTGAAGATTACATCCAAGATTTAGGGAGGTCAAAGTCCTTGAAATTTGGGTGCAAATAAATAGGGAAATAAAATTATCGAGCGTAAAATTGGAGATTTTTTAGTGACAGACTAAAATCCTCAATTTGGTCCTATCGTTTGGGTGCTGAAGTGTAGATGTTAGCCCCCAAGCGAAGGGAACGTGGGAGCTCCGAAGTGAGATCCACCAAGCATAGGATTAGTCAATGTTCTTTATGTCTGGACCAAAGGGTAAAGAATATGTATGCTCCTATTTGTTACAATACAATTTTAACTAATTCACTTTATCCATTCACTTTAATTTGTTGACAAGGAGAATGATGCTTTCTTATATATTGAACTTCACATTAGAAACTTTATTAGTAGAATTAGTTACTTAAGAGTTTTTTAAAATTAAATATTTATTTCGACTGCCTATTAGTGACAAATAAGTAATTTGAATTGTATTGTTGTGATTAAGTATTGATTTTCTAAATCCTAGTTCGTAGCCTCTAGTATTACTCCTTGTGGGATCGATATCCAAGTCTCCATTAGAGCCATGTATTACTTGAGTGATACGTATACTTGCATTGATAAGTGTGACATTACAATTATTGAATATTTTATACACATTTTTATCAAATCTATAACTGTTGTCATGTTTTTGGCGTCGTTGTCAGGGACTTAAATCTTCTAGCAACAGTATCAAATTCTTGTATTTTTAAGCATATATAAAGTCGTTGTCAATCACCCATTTTAAGAAAGAAATGCTGGGTCTGAAGAACTTGGAGCGTCTCATCTTCCATACCACCATAAAGCAGAGGACCTGCGTTAAGTGATTTATTTATGACCTGAACCTACTCAAACCAAGGAAATTTGCAGAAGAAATATAATTAGCCAATGATCAAATAGCTTCTGATGAAGAATTTATGGAGTCTTCGGAAACAAAATCGAGAGCATCCAACTATTGGTCATAGAAGCGGAAGGTTTGGCATGCGACAGAGGCCAAAGGGTGATCGAATACCTGACATCTGACAAACTGATAATCCTCAATCTCAGGATGGTCAAGGGGGTGACCGAGGAAGCAAGGGTTGGCAATACCTTACTAACCAGCAATCTAATTAGTTTCATGAGGGATTGCATGTGTATCAAGAGATGCAAGGATCGACACATCTGAATGTATCGATGGTTGAACTAGTCTAAGCAATCCAGAACAAGGACTACATCAATCAGGCCCCTCCACATATAGCATCAGCACTATACGATCTTAACAAAGATTTCACCTACCATTGAGATCATGGGAATGACACAAAGGAGTGTCTTCATCTTAGAAATTTTGTGGGAGAGTTCATCAGGGCTGGAAAGTTGAAGGAGTTCATTGTTGTTGGAGCACACACACACTCACAAATAAAGGCCCCAGACAATGAACTCGTGGAAGGATCAATGTGTGCGAATAAAGTTTATCTGGCTAGACCATTTCGACTAACTTCAACGGAGGAGGAGGGTTAGCCTGGTTGTCTAGCTTAAAAAGACTCACGTCAAGGGAGGTATGTTCCGCCAACTCTTACACTCGTACTCACCTTCCAATTATTTTCACAGAAGCAGATCTCCCCTCAAAGCGAAACATGTACATGAGGCGATTGTCATTGCGGAACTCATAAGCAACTACCAGGTGGGAAGCATCCTTATAGACACTGGCAGTTCAGTCAACATTATGTTCAGAATGGTGTTCGACATGATGGGACTCAAGGTCAACCGATTGGAGACATCGGTCGACCGACTATTCAACTCCTTGAGTGAATGAAAGGAGGCTCTAAGGGTGATCTCCCTAGCCATCTTGTGGTGAGAGCGAGAAAAATAGTTCACCAATGTAGAGAATTTTTTAGTGGTAAAATTAAAAAGTTCCCTCTAATGTACAATGCCAACTTCGACCGGCCGTTGTTGACTAACTATCGAGCGGTAACTTCGACATATCATGTGGCCGTGAAATTTTTTGGGGTTGAGCAGATATAAACAATCCTAGGAAACTTGGAACAATCTAGGAGTTGTTACATGCAAGCAGTCACCAGCATCAACTGTGAACCGCTAGACATTCAAATACCAAGGGAAGGAGGTCTCAAGACCAGTGCAGTCATCGTTTGAGTACTTGCCACTAATGAAGAAGAATCTAGTAAGATTTTTCTAATTAGTGAAATTGTTGATGCAAGAAAGAGGAACCTGCTGATCAAGAACCTTCACCAACATCTAGATGTGTATACGTTGTCTAGAATCCCAATTAATGTCGCTTGCCTTCAGTTCAACATCATCCCATTTTCTGGACCGGTGCAATACAAGCTCTGATCAACCGTGAGAGTTCTAACCAAGGAAGTACAAAACCTGAAGGAGGTGATCTACATTCAAGAAGTCCAATATCTGATATGGCTCTCAAATGTAGTAATGGTTCTAATTCCCAATGACAAATAGAGGATGTGCATCAACTTCACAAATCTAAATGTCCCTTACCCGAAGGATACCTAACTCGTATCGAGAATCGATGCATTGGTGGACGCCTCTAGCACGTATTCCATGAAATGATTCCTTGATACCTTCTCCAACTACCTCCATAGAAGAAAGCATCCGACTGGCGTAGATAGGGCTGTCAAAATGGCTCGTTGTTCGCGAACAGCTCGTGTTCGGCTCGTTAAGAAGCTCGTGTTCGGCTCGTTAA
>NW_018250536.1:0-2438 GCF_001263595.1 Phalaenopsis equestris | reverse complement strand
CGCCTTGTTAAAAAACCGAGCCGAACACGAACATACTTTTTGAGCTCGAAATGTAAACGAGTCGAACATGAACTGAGCATGGCTCGCTCCTGTTCGGCTCGTTTACACCCCTAGGCGTAGAAAAGAATTCCTTCATTACTGCATAAGGAATTTTTTGTTTTAATGTAATGCCTTTTGGGCTGAAGAATGCAGGGATGACCTATCAATTCCTCATGAATGTAATATTTTTGAATCAAAATGGAAACATGTTGAAGTGTATGTGGATGATGCCCTTCTAAAAATTAAGTTAGTTGAACGACACGTAGAAGACTTAAAAGAAACCTTTAAAACACATAAAGTTTTTTATATTAGACTAAAACCTTCAAAATGCACCTTTGGAGTATCTACCGACAATTTCTTAGGCTTCTTGTTGATTCCCGAAGGACTGAGGCCCAATCCGGAAGAAGTACGAGCAATCCTAAATATGGCATCCCCTCAAAGCATTAAAGAAATACAAAGACTGACCTACCAAATTGCAGTATTCAATCAATTTATTTTGAGGTTGGGTAATAAATCTATTGTATTTTTCAGAGCACATAGGAAAACTAGAGTTTAGAGGGTACTTCTAAATATGAGGAAGCATTCAAATGTCTGAATGATTCCTTTGCATCACCCCCACTATTCTAAAGCTCAAAACCAATAGAGGAACTATCAATGTAGCTCGGAACAGATGGGAAGTTGTGAGCCACCTCAACCAGCCCGCTTTGCAAGGTGGTGACTTCCACTTGTAGGGTTTTTATCTCCAAGTTCGTGGTTGTCAGGTGGACCAATAATTCCCACACAGGATCTATGATCAAACTTCTGACTGCTCCACGGGTTCACGCTTGTCTGCCAACACCACCAAGGGTCCGATTTTGTATGTATGCTGCTCTATGAGTCCATGAGAAGGTGGCTGCTGCTCTAATCGCTCATGGTGAAAGTCGGTAATGGGCATATAGTTGGGCAACCGGTGCCATTCTTAGTAGATTGACAGCAGAAGCCTTGTTAATTCAGCCTACAGATTGGTTATTACAGTGGGGACGAACTGCACAAAGTCCTTCGAAGGATTACCTCCTTTGTAGCTATCCAACTCAACCACTTCATCTACATAATAGATAGCATTACAAAGTTTTTAAAAAAATGCAAATTACCTAGGAGACTCTTTGCATACTTAAAATCCTACCCATTTCAGAGAAAACTATCAAAACTTCATCCCTCTTTTGCGATAACATACCACCTATTCAAGGTCAAGCTGGAAAGAATTGGCGATCGTCGCTTCCCATAGCTCCTTTTCCTTGACCACTGCCTCTTCACTGGTTTGATCTTACTAGCCCTTAGAAATCGTGTTTGTATCATGCCCATATGCCAAAGTTTCTTGGCAAAGCTTTTTTGGAGATTGTTTCACATCACCATCAGACGTGTTGACTACATTGACTCGAGCAGATTCCGGCCTCAATAATTTTTCTTTCTTTACATTATTACTCATCTCTACATGTGACTAGGCCCAAAAGCCCGCCTTGGCCAAAATTTTGTGGTCCACGTCAACCTGACTCGTAGCATCAACAATGATGTTCCACGACTATCTGGGCCAAATGGCGACAAAGGATGCAATGTCAAGCCTTTGACCATATTTATAGAGCATGTAGAGCACAAAATCCAAAGGGAAGTTAACTATCAAATTAATTTTCTTGTTTTTAGTGCCATTGATTATTAATAGTTTCTCTTTCTATATCATAGTTGTCACTTTCAAGGAGCAAGAAAACTTGGGGAACTAATATGTATGCACTAAAACTGTCAACAAAAATCTTAAAGCAATCAAACGGCCCAGGATGGTGGTCGGACAATCGAAGCATCATACTAGAGAAGCATAATCTGAGCTAACCATTCAACGGCCAACCACTTGGTCAAAGCCAACCGACAAACTATGACAAGGGATTCAATCAGCAGACCACGTCTAAAGTCCCTATTGCCAAAACTCCTTACAAGGTCACCTGATCACAACTAGTCGGCCAACCGACTTTTACTTCTACAGGTGCAATTGCCACTTGACCGGTCGCCTTAGTCGTTCGAACTCAAACACGTCGGTTGGTTGATTACCACAATTTTAATACAAATTTAGTATTAAATTAGCACATTGATTGCCTTAATGGCGAATTCCATAACCGTCCCTCCATTTTGTAATTTTTTTAATACACTCCTATAATTAGGGGCAAAAAGATAGATAAAGAAGGCCCTGGTTTGAGTACTTTTCCCCGACCACTCTACTAAGAATTTCCTAACACTTTTATTCTCTCTCTCTCCTCCCTCTCCAGACTCTTAACTCTCGAGTCGTTTTTTTCCAAAAAACATTTCCGGATTCAACAATATAATATTAAATTCTAACAGTTCTTCCATAATTTTTTGCTTAATTATGTAATTCC
>NW_018250535.1:7986-16202 GCF_001263595.1 Phalaenopsis equestris | reverse complement strand
ATAAATTTATTTTCCTTGTAGACTTTATAGTATTAAACATGAAGGAAGATAAAGAAATTCCTATTATGTTAGGGATACCATTTCTTGCAACAGAGAGAGCTATGATAGATGCGTAAAAATGAGAATTAATAATGAGATTTAATGATCAAGAAGTAACATTTAATATTGCAAAAGCTATAAAATATCCACCAATAGAAAAAGATAATGAATTTTTAGGATGGAAGTAACTGATTATCTAAGTTATGAGCAATTTAAAAATGAGTTTGAAGATAAATTAAAGCAAGAAGAATTTGTTGAAAATAAGGACAAAATAAAAGAAGAAGATTTTGATTATATTCAGGGTAAATTTGAAACTTTAGACTTGTTGGAAAAAGATAAAATAAATCTTATTCCTTCAAGTATTAAACCATCTTAACTTGAACTAAAAATATTACCTGCCCATTTAAAATTTAGGTTTTTAGGAGAGTCGTCTACATTTCTTGTTATTGTTTCTTCTGAATTAAAAATGAATTAACATAAATTTCAAGAACAAAAATTGATAGAAATGTTAAAAAAATATAAAAAAACTTTTAGATGGACTTTAGCAGATATTAAAGGAATTAGTCCTTCTAATTGTATGCACAAAATTTGATTAGTTGAACAATATGAACCTAAAGCTGATCCTCAGAGGAGATTAAACCCAATAGCGAAAGAAGTTGTTAAAAAAGAAATTTTAAAATGGCTAGATGTTGGAATTATATATCATATATTAGACAGTGCTTGGGTAAGTCCAATTCACTGTGTTCTGAAGGAAATGAGGAGTGACCGTTGAAGAAAATTAAAAAAAAAAATTAATACCAATAAGACAAGTTACTGGTTAGCAAATTTGTATTGATTATAGAAAATTAAACATGGCCACCAGAAAAGATCACTTTCCTTAACCTTTTCTAGACCAAATGTTGGATAGATTGGCTAGAAGCAAATATTAGTACTTTTTGGATGGATGTACCGGTTATTACCAAATTTTAATTGCTCCATAGGATCAAGAGAAGACAACATTTACAAACCCATATGGAACATTTGCTTTTAGTAGAATGCGTTTTGAACTATGTAATGCACCTGCAACATTTCAAATATGTGTGATGTCAATCGTTAGTAATTTTATTGAACATGGAATGAAAGTGTTTATGGATGATTTTTCGGTATTTGGAACTTCATTTGAATTATGTTTAAATAATTTTAAAAAAGTTCTGGAAGTATGTGAAAAAATCAACCTAGTAATAAATTGGGAAAAATGTTAATTTATGGTTGCAGGAGGAATTGTACATGGGCATAAAATTTTTGAAAATGACATGAAAGTGGATCCTGTAAAAATTCAAGTTATTCAAAAATTACCAGCTCTGACTAATGTTAAAGGGGTAAGAAGCTTTTAGGATATGTTGGTTTCTATAGGCATTACATAAAAATATTTCTAAAATAACTAAGCCATTATGCCAACATTTAGAAAAGGACACAAAATTTGATTTTAATGAGGAATGAATAAAAGCATTTAAATTATTGAAAGAAAAATTAATCACTGCAACTATAATAGTTCCACCTGATTGAGAGAAATAATTTGAAATAATTTACAATGCTAGTGATTATGCTATTGGGGCTATGAGGACAAAGGCACGATAAAGTTTTTAAAGTTATATATTATGCTAGTAAAACTCTAAATAATGCACAAATTAATTATACTACTACTAAAAAAGTGTTATTAGCTATTGTTTATGCCTTTGATAAATTTAGATCTTATTTAATTAAACTAAATGCCTAGTTCATACAGATCATTCTGCTATTAAATACTTGATGCAATAGAAGGATACTAAATCAAGATTAATTAGATGGATACTTCTATTGCAAGAGTTTGATTTTACTGTAGTTAATAGAAATGGAAATGATAATCAAATAGCTGATCATTTGTCTATACTAGAAAGAGAAATATTTCAAATTTTGCAAATGAAATTTTAGAGAATTTTCCTGATGAACAATTATATAGTATTGATGAAATGAATGTACCATAGTATGTTGATATACTAATTATATTATAAGTGATATTTACCTCCTGATATCAAAAATCCACAATTAAAGAAATTTATATATGATTCAAAATTTTTTTTTTGGGATGACCCATATCTATATAAACAATGTAAAGATCTAATTATTAGAAGATGTGTGCCTTATGAGGAAACTCTACAAATAATTGAAAGATGCCATGATTTTGAATTTGGAGGACATTTTGGGATGAATAGAACTGCATATAAGATTTTGCAAACGTGATTTTATTGGCCTACTCTTTTAGAGCTGTTAATAAATATATTAAAACATGTGATCGATGTCAACTAGTAGGAAATATTTCTAGAAGAAATGAAATGCCTCTAAATTATACATTAGAAGTTGCAATTTTTGATGTGTGGGGATTAGATTTTATGGGACCATTTATGCCTTCATTTGGGAATTTATATATATTACTTGTTGTTGATTATATGTTTAAATGGATTGAAGTTATTGTTGTACCTAGATGTGATGCTCCGAGTGTTTCTAAATGTTTAATTAAAAATATTTTTACAAGATATGTAATGCCGAGAGTAATTATTACTGATGGAGGATCTCATTTTAGGAATTAGAGAATTGAAAAACTGATTAAGAAATATGATATTATGCATAGATTCTCTATTGCTTATCATCCTTAGACTAGCAGTCTAGCAGAGATATCAAATCGTAAAATTAAATGGATTTTAGAAAAAAACTGTAAACCCGTATAAATTGGATTAGTCTGCTAGATTAGATATTGCATTATGAGCATACAAAACTGCTTATAAGACTCCCATAGGAATATCTCCATATAGACTTATTTTTGGAAAAAACATGTGATTTACCAGTATAATTTGAGAATAAAGCATTTTGGCCCATTAAGGAATTTAATTTTAATTTAAAGGATGCTTGTGAGAAAGGATTATCGCAACTCAATGAACTTGAGGAGATTCAAAATGAAGCATATGATAATATAAAAATCTATAAAGAGAAAATGAAAATATGGCATGATCAGAAGATTATTCAAAAGAAGTTTAAATCTGGACAAGAAGTTTATTATATAATGCAAGATTGAGATTATTTCCAGGGAAACTGAAATTGAGATGGTTAAGATCATTTAAAGTGATTAAAGTCTATCATTATGGAACTATTGTTGTTAAAGATCCTAACACTGGAAAGATATTTAAAGTTAATTGACATCGATTGAAACATTTTTATGAAGGGCACATACCACAATTAAAGAAGTTTTAATGTTAAGTCAACCCAACTAATCAAATGGTATGTCGGGCTGACAACGTTAAAACTAAACACTTTATGGGAGGCAACCCATATATAAATATGTTTATATATCTATATATTCCTATTTTGTTTGATCAGTGTTTATATATTAGTAGATAATAATCCTACACAATTTTATATATTATAAATTAAGACAAATATTGGTATTAGAGAAAAAATTGGAATTGAATTGATAAAAAAAATGAAAAGACATAATTTTGGCCTCTGGCGCCAGCATGGGCGCTAACGGCACCCGCAGACAAACAAAATCACCGACAACACCGTCAAGAGCGCCGATAGAAGTTTGATGGTTTTGGGCAGATTTTGGCGGACTTTGGCGGGATTTTGCTCTGTAATAACCCTGTAATATCCCCCGGGAGGAGTTTTTAAAGTCCTAAAAACTGTCTTGGATGATCAGAAACTTCCTATTTTTGAATTTAATGGCTTCCAATTGTAGAAATACTTCTAGGTATGGAGTTTTCAATAGCAAAAAATTTATCAGTTTTGATGCTCAAAGATTATACGACAAAGTTATTACAAAGAAGAGGCTTATCAAGGAGAGAGGCTTTGTCAATTAAGAATTAATTAATCCAAGTTCTCCGATTATAAAAATCATTGTACAAAGGTGATGGGAAGTTCAGTGCTACACTACTGCTGCAGTGGTTGTACCTGTGGTGAAGGAATTCTATACCAGTTTACATGAAATTATCCAAGGAGTTGTCTTCGTATGAGGTAAGGCTATACCATTTACTCCTGCGCGAATCAATGAGTTGTATATGATAGAAAACGTTCCAATCTGTCATTATACAAATTTCATCCCTACAAGAGATTTGATGCAAGATGTCTATAATTTTTTTACGGATGAAAGTGATATTTGGGAAATGTGAGATGAAGGATATGTTAGTTTCTCTGCTTCATTGCATAATCCAATATCAAAGTAGTGGCATTTCTTCATTTTTGCAAAATTACTCCCTACCATGAAGATTAGTAGAGTCCCCAAAGAAAGTGTTATTTTGAATTATTGCATTCAAATGGAAAAACTCATTGATATAGAATCTATCATTTTTAAATTTGTTATGGGTATTATTATGAATGGGACAATTTATGGACTTGGGCATCCTTCCATAATTTTCCTACTTTGCAATCAATCTCAAGTTCCATATGAGAGTTGAGAAAAATTTTTATTACCTTGGGAGCCCACGATTCCTATTGATGATAATTATGTTGGGAATGGGAATGAAGCATTAGATACTATCTTAGATCACTCATCACAAGCTTCAACTCCATTAATGCCACCAATAGTTTGAAGCTCACTTGTTGTAGAAAAGAAATTAAGGAAAATTGAAAGAGAACTTCAGAGTATTACAAATGCAATAGGAGATCTTAAGTACCTTTTTGATCACCTAGATTGGAGGATGAAAGAAAATTTTGATCATACTGGGACATCTGAAGCAGGATTAGTGCGGATGTTTAAAGAAAAAGAATGGATAAAAGAAAATTCAACTTATCAATTCCCGTACCAACCCTTCTATAATTTGTACATTCATTACCCGTCTATGGGAGATATTAGAGGAGGAGAAAGCACTGAAGATGAGGTAGCATAATTAAAGAATTTGGACTCTCTCTACTAGTTTAAAATACTTATATTCTTAATGTGATTGTGTGGATTTGATTTAGTTTGCTTTGCTTTAGATTTCTAAACTTTTATTGTGTGTATAGTTTTGTGTCAGCATTTAGTGCTTGATTGTGTGTATAGTTTTGTGTCAGCATTTAGTGATGTGGCTTGATTTTGATGTTTATTTATAATTTAGTTTTCTTAATATATGTGAAAGTGTGATTAGAAAAATGTGTTTGTAAAGATGTATTTTCATAAAGAAAAGTTAGTTTGTTGTTATTTGTGAAAATGGTCGTTTGTGATAATGTTTGTTTGTGAATTATTGTTAGATAAAAATTTGTGTTTAAAAATACTAAAAAGACTTTGGAGAAAATTGAAAGGAAATTAAAAATTGAAAAATGGAATTTTAGGCCTTCAGCGCCGACGGCGCTGACGGTGCCCTCGACCCCAAAACAACCTTTACCCATTAAAATTCATAATTTTCACCATAAACCGCCATTCATTCATGATTTTCACCATAAATCGCCATTTTTACTGTTTGAGTCACCTTTAACCTCCAATTTTTGCACCTAGGCTGGCATTTGCTTGGATTTGAGGCGATTTTAAGGCAAAGGAACTTTGGATTTCATCTTCTCTAGGCAAGAGCTACACTTTGAGTTAAAATATTTTGATGAGTTAAAAAATTTTGATTTTCTCCAAGGATTTATCTCACATTGTCGAGATCTAAAAATTTTGAAATTTTTTGAGAGATTTTGAGAAAATCCTTTGGCGAAGAACACTTACTTAGTGGATTTAAGTATAAAGCATTTTACTTTGTGATTTTTGGAATTTTTGGAATTTATTCAAATTTTTTTAATTCTTCTCTAGATTTCCCATGACAGCTAGAACGAGCAAATGAAGGAAAGTAGATTATGATTAAAAAAAAGTTGTTAACTTCAGGGCTAGTGCTCGATGCAATAGTTTACTTGAGCATAAAAATGTAATTCTGGATCGTGGTTTTAAAAATTCGGGAGGAGAAGTTGAGACATTAATTAATGCTTCTTGGTAGTGGAAAATTTTTTGTTATTTTACTGCCGATGTGATTATTGGTGTAGTCATGGAATTCTATGCCAACTTTACTGAAGCTTTTGACAACTTTGTTTTTGTTCGTGGGAGAAAGGTGGAGTTTTCTCTAAGAAAAATTAATGAGTTTTATCAGTTTGAAGATGTTTATAGTTGCTAGTATAAATCATTTTCTGCTACTAATAAGGCCTTAGAGGAGGTTATTTCTTTTCTTACTGATAGAAGAAGGACCTGGAAAGTTAAAAATGGGGTTAAGGTAAACTTTCCTCTTTCTATGCTTAATGTAGTATCTAAGGCTTGGCACTACTTTATTTCTGGAAGAATATTATGACAAATCATCATAGTGAGGTGACCAAGAATAGAGCCATCCTGAACATCTGTATTCAGCAGGTGATGAGAATAAATGTAGGCTCTATTATCTATATGAACACTGGATCTATTGCTTTGGGAGAGACCACTGGTAAATTGGCAACCCTGCACTTATTTGTACACTCTGTGAACAGACAGGAGTTGATTTTAGACATGTTAAAGAGAGGATTGAGCCTCTAAGACCTATTGGGCTTGCCAATATAATGACATATGAATCTCATGTTCATTGGAGATCTGGAAGTAAGACTAGAGATATTCCTTCTACTTCGAGGACCCCTACTTCTAGTGACCCTACAAACTGAGAGCTTTTAGAACAGATGATGATCCAACAAAGAGATATCTTAAGAATGGAACATAGATTGCAAAACATGGATGCTAGAAATGCTCACACTGATGATTTGATACGTCAAAAGTTTGAATATGATACTACTTATGATGATGCATTGGTGAGATGCATGATCATTTAGTTTATGATGATGCATTGGTGAGATGCTTATGATGGTATCTCATTGATACTGCTTATGAGATGCATGATCATTCAGTTTAGTTTCCTACTCACCCTATTTTTACTCCATATCAGCGACAAAATTTGGATGTAGAAGAAGAAGAAGAAGGAGATGATTGGAGATCTTTTTTTTAATTTATGTTTGATTGTACTTTGTTATTGTGTTGTTTGTTTTTATTGTATTGTTGAGACTGTGTTAGATTGTGAAACTTTGTTTATAGTTATGTTGAATTGTGAACTGTAGTTTGTAAAACTGTTTTCATTTCTAGAATTCAGTTTAATTATGTTGTTAGTTTTTATATTTTATTAAATGTATTTTAATTAACACTTTCTCAGCAGATTTTATATGTATTATGCCCAATTTAATGTTTTAAGTCTTGTAGCTTTTTATATCAGCACCTGCAGTATTTCAGAATTAAAAGTTTCAAAATAAGAATCTTTAATATGTAAGTCTTTTCCTTATGTATTTAATGTTTTCTTTCACCCTTCATTTTTCAGTTCTTCATGCTAAATCTTTTAAAAATTTAAGTTTGGGGAGGGAAAGAAAAATTCCATTTTAAAGAAAGAAACTTAATTTTATTTGTCCTCACTTAGTTATATTAAAAAAAAGAAAATTTAACATGACCTCAAATTTTAACATGACCTCTAGTATTAGGGGTTAGCTTTAGATAACTATATTTATGTTTCTAAATATATAGTAAACTTAAGTAGAATTTTCTAATAATAAAGGTTAATTTTAGAGATTAAGATATTTGGTATAAAAGAAAAAGACTATGTTTTTCTATTTTAAGTAAAGAAAATTGTTTTTTGGAAGTATTAAAAATCTTAAAGGTTCATATAAGAAGAAAATAATTAAACCTTATGAAATCTTTAAGCTAATATAAATTTGTTACGTGAAGAAATGTGACAAGTTTTTTACTTTAAGAAGAGGATTGTGAAGTTCAAAATTATTAAAGGCTATCCAGATATACTAATCCTCACATAAAAAGTAAAGAAAAGAAAAGAAAAGAAAAGAAAAGAAAAGATGTGGGGAGAAGCTTGAGGAGATGTCTAATTAAAAATTAGCTTCACTTGAATCAATTTAAGAAAGAAGGCTTGCTACATCTTCTAAACTTTTATTTGAGTATTAGTTTATTTACTAATAAATTTTTATGAAGTTCTTTTTCATATGAATACTTTAAGTGACTTTAATATGATAATTTGCAATTTTTTCTTGAAAAGAATAGAGAATAAAAAATCTTGGACTTGATTGCTAAATATTCTTATACCTTTATTATTAACTAGAGTTGTCTTGATTTTTTCTTATGTTATGCTATTGTATTTAGTGGATTAAAA
>NW_018250535.1:4194-7799 GCF_001263595.1 Phalaenopsis equestris | reverse complement strand
TTCTTGCAGGTTGTTGAATTTTAGGACTTGAAGCAAAAATGAAGCAAAAAGGAAGCAAAAAAGATGAAATTTGCAACAAAAGTGAAGAAGTAGAAAATTAGTTCAGCACTGACGACACTGTTTGACATAAAGTATGAAATTAAATAGCAAAACACTAGTGTCAATGGTGCTAGAATGGGCGTCGACGACACCAATGTTGATTTAGCCCCTGTTTCTAGAAGATTCAACGAATCTAGATGCCTTTTGCAGATTTTTTGGAGGCACCTATTGGAGAACCAACTCTAGGCTTTATTTGGGGCTGAAATTGATTAAAAAAGTGACTCTTACATTTCATCACCCCAATTCAACACTCTACGCATCACACATTCCTCCATTTTCATTTCACAAACATTTAGATTCTATTGTTTTTATAATTTTGAGTTTTATGGTGAGATTAAGCGTGAATTCTTCTTTAACAGTGTTAGAGAAGGAGAAAAGTGAGAGATTTCTTCTTCCTTCATTTCATAGAAGAGGCTACATGGGATTTGATTTGAGAAAGAGTTTCAGATAAGTTTTGTTTGTTTATTAGTATTTTATGAACTTTCTTTTATATATGAAATTTGTGTTTTGTTGTATATTTCTAATGAAGTCTGAGTAGTTTACTTTATCTTTCTCCCTACTCTGAGACTTGGTGAAATGAAGAGATAATATGGATGTGCCAATATTAAAATATAAAATAAATTGTGATGATTTTTTAAATCCAAACTTAATTTATATTTTGATCTGGCCAATTGAATTGTTAAAATATGTTGTGAAACATATGATCCGGGAAGTGGATTATGAGTTCTACAACAGAGTCAGGATCACATTTGATTCCATGAAGGATAACTTCATTCATGGAATTAAGTGCAAATAAATAGGAAAATATACTTAAATTTGTATGTAAGGAATTTTATCAGACGATCAACATGAACCAAGAGATGATTCTCAAAGGAGATTGAATCCTATGATGAAAGAAGTTGCTAAGAAAGAAATTTTAAAATGGTTAGATGCTGGAATAATATATCCTATTTCAGATAGTGCTTGGGTGAGTCCAATTCACTGTGTTTCAAAGAAAGGAGGTGTGATTGTAGTGAGAAACGAGAATAATGAATTAATACCAACAATACAAGTCACTGAATGGCGGGAAAATTAAATTCTACCACTAGACCACTAGGAAGGATCATTTTATTTTACCTTTTTTGGACCAGATGTTGGATAGGTTGGCTGAGCATAAAGATTTTTTTTGCAAGATTGATATACCGGTTATCATCAAATACCTATTGCTCCAGAGGATCAAGAGAAAACAATATTTACTAGTCATTATGGAACTTTTGATTTTTGGTGAATGACCTTTGAATTATGTAATGCACCTGCAATATTTCAAAGTTGTTTGATATCAATTTTTAGTGATTTAATTGAAAAAGGGATTGAAGTCTTTATGGACAATTTTTTTGTATTTGGAACTTCATTTAAAATATGTCTAAATCATTTAGATAAAGTTCTAGAATGATGTAAAAATACTAATCATGTATTAAATTGGGAAAAATGCCAATTTTTGGTTGTAGTAGGATTTGTGGTTGGGCATAAATATTCAGAAAATGCATGTTATTTTGTAATAGCACGATTGTGTTGTTTGTGAAATCTTGTTGTTAGAGTAATGTTTAATTATGATTATAAAAGGTTATTTGAGTTAATTAGAGGAGGACATAAAACGGTACATAGCAGATTTCCACAGAAAATGAAATATGGAAAAATTAAGGCGTTGGCACCTGATGTGCCAAACTAGCGCCTGATGCCCCAAACTGGCTTCTAATGCGCCAGTTGACAGAGAGTTGGTGCTAGAAGCACCAGATTTCATTTAGAAAATGAAGGCAGTAGATGTTGGTGCTCTCATAGTTCATCATGCTTGGATTATAGCTTGTAGAGCTACAACTAGTGGTTTGGGTTATCCTGCCCTGATTATCAGTTTATGTGAGCAATCCGGAGTAGAGTCCCATAGAAAAGAGGAAAGGCTGCAGTCACAAAATTCTATTGGGAAGCATACATTTTGAAGATTTGAATCATTTTTTGAGCCTAGGAGTGGAGGTAGTGATAAACCCTCTACATTAGCTGCAGGGGCATCTACTTCTTGCTCTGCTTCACTTGAAAATACTATGGAGCAGCTTATGATTCAACAAATGGATAAAGTTAATATGCAAAATCAGATTGGAGAAATTGAAGCAAGAAATGATTATAAAGATGAGTATAAGTAAAGGAGAGTTCAAGATGATATAGCTTTTGAGAAAGTTATGGTCAGATATCTTAGGGGTGAATACAATGAAAGCTTTCCAACTTGCCCCAGCTTCACTCCTTATGCTCCTGTTTATGACAAAGAAGAAGAAGAAGATGGTGATGATGATGAGGAAGGCGATGAGGATTGATATTAGGAGTCTAGTTTGTTTGTTTTGTTTGTTTGGCTATTATTTTTTATTGTGTTGTTATGCTGTTGTATTTGAAACTGTTATAGTAAAAACATTCATTTTATGATGTGGACCTAAATAGTAATAGTAACAATAGATTTTAAATTTTTTCTGCATTTTTAGTATTTTGAGTTTTTATTTTTGTTTTCATTTTTAGCAAGTCCTTTAAAATACATTATATTTCATTTAATGTTTTAAAGCCTATATGTATTTTTAAAGTTAGTATCTGGTTAAAGGCTAAAAATGGGGAAGTAAACTAAATTTTATTTGTCCTCAATTAACTATAGTTTTAAAATTATTTAACAAGACCTGGGATATTAAGATTTATCTTTAAATGACTATACTTATATTTATGAATATAATGAAAAATTTAGATAAAAAGTTTTTAATAATGATGGTCAGTTTTTAAGTTAAAGTTGTTTGGTATGATAAGATAAGACTATGTTTTTCTATTTTAAGTAAAGAAAATTGTGTTTATGAAGTATTAAGAATTGTAGAGTTTAATGTAAGAAGAAAAGAATGAAACTTTATGAAAAATCATAAAGTAAAATGAATTTATAATGTGAAGAAGGGTAAGGAGTTTTGACTTTAAGAAGAGGATAGTGAACTTTAAAATTATTAAAGACTATTATTACACCAAAATAACATGTTATTTTAAGTATATATTTTATGTTTATTTTTGGTGATATTGCACTTTGAAGAGGGGTATATTCAAGTTTTTGTTTTAGGTATATAAATTTTAGGCATTCTGAGCAAAAGTAGCAATTCTGAGCAAAAGTAGAAAAAAAGATGAAATTTGGAGCCAAAACAACGAAGTTTCGAATTCCGACGCATGATGCGCCAGATGCGCCGGATTGGCGCTAGATGCGTTGGATTGGCGCCAGATGCCCCAAAACCCAGAACAGCACAGTCTTCAGTAAACTGGCGCATGATGCACCATATGCACCATTTGAAAGAAAGTTGTTGCATGGTGCGCCAGATTTGCCGTCAAATGCGCCGGGGATGACTTTTTGTGGATTAAGACGTGCCAGCACAATTTTTGGTTAAAGAGTTGCTCGTTGGAAGCCGTCAGCCACCGGAATCAAAATGCTGTCGCTCGCTTCGGATAGCCATTTAATATATATA
>NW_018250535.1:2007-3260 GCF_001263595.1 Phalaenopsis equestris | reverse complement strand
ATATAGTTTAGAAAAATATGAAATCAAATTGACCCCATATTTTTCATAGTTTAAATAAAAGAGAACTATACCTCAAACCCTATATCTATCCCGAAAGATAAAGACAAGACTTGAGGGTGAGACTCGATCAAGTAAACTAAGAAACATATGACATTCGTTTGGTCTACGAAACTGTTTTATTTGTCGACAAATTCCCCCATTTAATACAAAGATATAGATGAGATTTATATTAAGCTGAGTTCAGACAAGCTTCCTATAAGGGTAAGCACCTATAGTTAATTATATCTTAAATGACTGAAGTCACCCAAGAAAATACTCGATAAAATTCAAGAAATATTATCTTCAAGAAGGTCAAAAGTATCTTCAAGAACGTCAAAAGTATAGGAATTTTCAACAAAATCAGACAAAGAGGTGTGAAAGGGGGAATAGTTCAAATTCAGAGCATTTTGTTGTAGAGTCTAAAGGAGGAAGAACTATGGGATGTCACAAATCTGTGGGAGAACCTCGGTGACTCCTCAAGCTATCCTAATGTTTGGCTTCAGTTTTGAGGAGAAATATTTAAATGTTTTATCCTGCCAATTTTATTAATTTAGGGCTTACATTTGTGTAAAACGATCACACAAATAACCTGAAAGATGTGAGGATTTAGGTCATGACGAACGACAACCTCAAAAATCCTAAGATGAGTTAGGGCTTCGATTGTACAATAGAGTTGTACAAAGGCGTAAAGATGAGGTGAGGATTTATGTTGCATAAGCAAACAACCTCGAAATCATATGGCTTTTTGTTTAATTCTAAGGAAGGAAATTCATTTAAATAATGGTTTAGCTGGTGTGGACATATTTTGCTGTTGAAGATGGCCATGCTGCCCACAATGCTATCTCCAAGCTCCTTATCGTGACAAGTTTAAGTTTTCTAATGTGTCAGGTCATGACGCCAAATCAGATGGCTGATACACATAAAGTATATAGCATTTTTAGACACATTTTTATACCTATTTTTGAGATATTGCGCTTTAATGGAAGGTAATTTTTGTGTTTTTCTTGCAGATAGAAGTAAAAATGAAAAAAATGCTTAAAGAAGTGAAAAAGGATCAAATTTGGAGTAAAATGTGAAAAAATTATGCAAAAGAGTTTTGCCGCCTAAGCGCCACATTCGACGCTTAAGCACCGGTTAAATAGAGAAGGCCGCGACTAAGCGTCGAGACCCCACGCTTAAGTGCCAGTGGCAGGGATTTGTAAACGGAAAACTGA
>NW_018250535.1:1447-1993 GCF_001263595.1 Phalaenopsis equestris | reverse complement strand
TTCCAGGCCCCCTTTAGCTAAATGGGGGTTTGTAACCACCATGGACGAAAATTATCATGAAAGAGTGCGTCTTTTAGGTAAATACATTGAATCAAGACATTTTATCTTTTTGTTTTAGACTACTTTTGGTTTTAATTGAGACTTGTTGTTGGATTGACAGTGATTTCTTCTTTTAAACTAAAGCGTGGCTTTGTTTTCTCAGTGGATTCTTAGTAGTTTTCTTTATCTTTCTTCTTAAAAAGATAAGTAATTAAGTTTTGGATGGAAGTTGTGGAGAGTATTGATCTTAAATGTTGGAAGAAGTTGTAATGATTTAAATCCTTGCACTTCATTTACTTCTTGATTTGGCCATAAAAATAGTTGTTAGAACATGTAGGAACTTGGCTTTTATTGTCTCAATCAACATTTGGAAAGAATCACATGTGGTTGTATGAATGAGAATGTAGTTCACATGATTGAGTGCAAATAAATAGGGAAATATTCATTGATGGGTGTAGAGTTAGAGGACTTTAAAGTGACAGGTTAAAGCCCCCAACTTGGTTTATT
>NW_018250535.1:0-1085 GCF_001263595.1 Phalaenopsis equestris | reverse complement strand
GTGAAAATATCTATAATTTAAGTAATTGTCTTTTTAGAATAGAAAATTTGTTGTTCAATAGTGCATATTGCATAATTTCCCTGTGGGTTCGATATTTAGGTCTTAATCAAAAAGTACTATATTAGTTGATATCGATACATATACTTGCATAGTATCCCAACATAAATATATATAAATTAAAAAGTTAAATTCCTATTTTTTTTTCAGTTAAATTCTTATTTTTCTTCAAAATAAAGTTTTTGGTTCTGTTGCAAAATAAGGAAATATAAGAGAAAAATGCCATCAGAACTATTGTTATACTGTGCAAAATCATTAAGTATTCAGGGATCAAGTTTGTGGTGTCATTGACGGGGATTAAAATCTTCAAGTAGTAGTGTCGACTTCATAAATCCTTCCCTATACAAAATATCGGGATCAAGTTGTTGAAGAGGGAGAGAAGTGAGAGATTTATTTTTCCTTACAGCTTAAAAGAGAGAATCAAGAGGTTCTGAAGGACTAGTGCCCTAAGATTCTGAATTAGAAAAAAACTATTAGAAAAATCAGAAAAACCAAAAAAATTAAGAATCTTGAAAAAATAAAAAAAATTATTACACAAATGGCAAACCAAAATAATCAAAATGCTGAAATTAATCAAGAGTTTAGACCTTTAAGAGATTATGCCAACCCTACTGTAAATGAACTTCATTGTAGTATTCAAAAACCTACTATAGTGGCTAACTCATTTGAGTTTAAACCTGTTATTATCCAAATGGTATCAAATAATCAGTTTGGGGGATCACCAACTGAAGATCCAAATTTACATCTTACCAATTTTCTAGAATTATTTGCTACATTTAAATACGATGGTGTTTCAGATGATGCCATAAGACTTAGGTTATTTCCTTTCTCACTGAGGGATAAAGCTAAGATGTGGTTTAATTTGTTAGCAGCTAGATCTATCAGAACTTGGAGTGATTTAGCACAAAAATTCCTTGTTAAATATTTTCCACCATAAAAAACTACTAAGCTTAGAAATGATATTACATCTTTTAATAATTTTGAACGAAAATTTATTTATGAAGCATGTGAACGATTTAAAGAACTCT